>NW_010546160.1:0-4617 GCF_000687285.1 Phaethon lepturus | reverse complement strand
TGGCCCCAAGCGCTGCGTCCCTGCAGGAGAGGCAGGCGGGCCTTGGAACATGCCAGACCTCAGGACTGAGCAGCCCTGAACACCGAGAAGAGGCAGCTGAGCCCAGGAAAATCCATTTCAACATCTCTGGGAAAGAAAACAGCAACTGAGCAAGTATGGTATTCTGCTGCTATTGCGCTTCTCGCTCGCTAAGTGTTCTGTTTCCCTCTCCTGCTCTTGAAGGCAATTTTGCCTAGTTCTTCCTTCACCCTCCATCTTTGCAGCTTTTTAAACACAAAAACTCAATCCCTTCCTCCCTGTGTCAAAAAAACACCTAGGTGCCACTGGAAGGTGCAGAGGGTGGAGGACCCCCCCTTTCACTCTCCTGTAGTTCCCATTCCAGACCCTTCCCCACTGCCCATCCGCGCCCAACCAGGCGCCCTGCCTTCGTGCCCGTGTCCTGCCCTTCCTCGTTCCACCAGCGGTCCGGGCTCCCCAGACAGAGTTCCTTAGCAGTAGCTACTCTCATGAAATACATAACAGACAACATGAGAAAAAATATCAAATATCTACCCAGCAAGCTTATGGCTTACAGGCTGCACTGTGAAAGATGACACGCCTCTAAAAAAGGCCATATCAATCATCTGAAATTTGGCTGTGTCATGTTAGTAAATATAATTTAGCTACTGAATGAATGCCAGGTGACTTATTTTTTTCACTAAAAGGAGTAAAATCACATACTTAGACTGTCCCAATTCATATACAGTGTTAAATATAGCCCACCTCTTTAAAGTCATTATTTTTCCCTAGTGCAACAAAAAAGGAAGCCGTGCTTTTTGAACTGTATTCAATTAAAGACTAAGACAGTCAAAGTTTTAGATTCTTAATGCATCACCATTTAATTTCTGAATGCAAGCCAAGGAATAAACATGAAAGCACATTTATTTTAGTGACTGTTGGGTTGCTTCCAAATGGTCTCTCTATTCCACATCCCCAATAGAAAACTAATAAGTAAAACCAGATTATGCTGGACCAAACACAAGGGATCCCAAATCCCAGAGCCTGACTGCTCACCAGAGGATCCCTGCTTGCCCCAGGTGTCCCGGCGGACCCTGCGGCACCCTCCTGCCCGCAGAAATGCCACCCAGCCCCGAGAAACCTCACCTGCAGCAAAGTTCCCCAGCAGCTGGGCAGGGGCTGCAGGCCAGGAGAGCTGCGCTTTCCCCCTGCCCTCCTGCACCCACCTCTGCCCCATGGCGCCGGCACCAAGGTGCTGCCGCAGCTCTCCCAGCAGCCGTGCGGCACCGGGGCCGCGCCGGCACTCTGCACCCTCCCTGCTGCTCCTCAAAGGGCTGGAACTTGCATTAAGTGTTATGCCAACAGCAACAGGGAGACAAGAAGTGGGAGTAAGGTGTAGGGTAAATAAATTTAGGTTTCTCATATTTTGTTCTGTATGAAAGCATCAGATTTCTTGACTTTTATCACCGCAGTCTGATATTCTGTGAGAGGTTTTTACGGAAGAAGACTTCCGCATTCTGGAATAGTTTGCAACATTCATCCTTGGAGAGTATATTACATTCAGTAATGGAAAGGTCATTCAAGCTGACTTTGGGTTCTGACACACACCGACAGAAACGTACAGTCAAGTCCAAAATATACAGCATGTTTCCACAACAGATGAACCATAATGGCAGTCACCTGGGAAACCAGCAAGGAAATGCTCTGTCCTCTACCGGTCCATTCTTGCCTTACATACATGCCAGCATCTTTTGTTCCATCTAGCACTGCTGAAGGGTGCCCAATCTCATTCCTTAAACTAGAACAGCTTACTGATACCAAGAAGAGTTGGCGTTTCCTCCTCCGTTCCCCCTTACCCCAAGAAACATCCATGGAAGTCAGCGCTGATGGAGCCAGCTCACACAGGAAAAGTTAAAGCTAAGAGCCCACCGATGGGGCAAAACCCCATTTCTAACCTGGTTTAGACAAAGTAACAGCAACCACCAAAAAAAGTATTCCCTGGGTAAATAAGTGCTATTACAAATGTAAGTCTATAAACTTCTTTGGATGTATCAGATTGGGCTCTGAATTCATGGAATTGGAGTGGAATTCACTCCAGTGATAAGAACAAGTTCTTAGGAACTTCTGAGCCCAAGGAACCTAGATCCATGCACTTGCCAATACACCCATAGCTCAGAGCCACCCCACTGAAACAAAGCTCAAGATGTTCTAGAAATACCTTTAGTCATATAATTAATGCAAAATTCCTACCTTTCTTTTTAATCAGGAAGTCAACAGCATGATATAAGAAGCACAGGCTTTTAGCCACCACCTTTACTGAGATTATTGGGAATTATACAGGTGATGTCAGTGGTAATACCAGTTCAGTAGTGCATGCTCCTGTACATCCCACATCACACTATCAAGGTCATCTCTCCCAGAGACTTAAGATATTTGAGTTGTGGTCCAGTGTTACACTGAACTTCTTCATATACTTTATCAGACTCCAGGCATTTCTACCATTACAATTTAAAAAAAAAGGATGTTTTAATTTTTATTGCAGAGCTATGTTTGGTTTATATAATAGTTTGTATACTTTTCTGTACAAGTACTAGTTTAAACATAATCTGGACAACTATTTTGTAGGACACAAAAAGAAACCACACAGTATTACTCAATGTTAGAATGTAAGTAAACAACACAGACTTCAGAAAACTTGGTATGTTTATAAAGTCGTATTTGGAAGAGACTTGATTTTCCCTGTAGTAATCCATTTTAAACCAGGGCACAAAATAAACATGTTAAACCTAATAAACAACAATATAGCTTTAGCATTGCTTAAATGTTGAACTACGAAACATTCAAAGCAGTGTTGAAAGCAGTCCAAAGCAGTTCAGTCCTTTCTCGTATGAGACAGCTACTACAAAAGCCTCTGCAAGACAACAGCTACACAGCAGTTGCTGCGTACCATTAAAGTAGCAGCAGGACAATATTATTGAGACAAAAGTAGGAGGAGACACACATAGAGATCATTATCTAGCTGTAACTTCATTATGAGAATTAAAGCTTTTAAAGTGTTTTCAATTGGGCATTTTATATTTGAAAGTGATTGAGATGCACTCTGCTGAACATAAAAATGGAGAAAAAGGAAAAAATGACAAGTTTAAACTTTCCACTTTTTTAAATCCACATCACACTTTCAGAGTTTTCTCCTCTCAAATGACTTTTCAGATGTTATTCAAGATAGAAATTATTCAATTACTTAAAGCTGAAGGTTTGAAAAAGTCACACCAAGCTAGCATTCTCCCTGCCTTCTTTATCAGCTTACTGATGCAAGTTCTCCACAAAACCAACACCAGTGTTACTTCACTTAGCACATTCAGTCCAAGAGTCCATACATTTACTAACTGCTGGTATAGATGTAACAGAAAAGCCTTCTAATAGAAGTAAGACTTACACAGGAGAATATACTTTTGGTTTTATGCAACCCACCATGGCAAGTTCAGCAAGTAAAACAATATGCATTAGCTAAAAGCATTCTTACTTCCTCTACTGTGACCAAGTGTATTCTGATACAGCATTGAGGCTTTCTTACCTGTAGAACAGGCATCTTCTCTTCCCTCCTGGCAATATTACAACCCAGAAAAACCTCTAATTTTCTAGTATTGACATCAACTTAGTAAGACCCATATAAGAATTCCTACATTTGTAAGACCTCTCATGTCCTGCTACTAACAGTTTTCAGTCATAAGGCCCAAAAGTATTGAAACACACAGAACAACATCAAGCCTTACAAGACAAAAGGTCTGAGCCTACATTTACTTTTAAATAGTCCCTGCAGGTTTGCATGAGCAACATTAAGCACAGTGTGACTCACCCTTCTAACATCTGAAAACAATGAAGTTCTCTGGCTAATTAAAAATGCTGACAAATTGAGAGCAAAACCTATCAGCTGTGCAGAAGAAAGGCTGCAGTTGTGACCTGAAAAGCTAGCATACATGGCTTTAAAGCATCCCACTTCTAAAATTTGAATGTAATTGTAACTGGGAAATAAAACATCATACAATTCAGAAACATACTCTCATTTGTAAGTAAGTTGGACATAAACCATGCCTTGTTTCTTTTCCCCAGACTGCTTGTTTGGGTGGGGGGTACAGGGCTTTGTTTGCTTGTTTGGGGGGGATTGTTTGGTTTTTTTCAACTATTTAAAAGATTAAAGACCAGTGTGCAGGGTCATCTTCACGAGATGACAAATTCTTACTTCATCACAAGCGAAGATTATCCATGCATCAGCTTTTTGTTTGTTTTCAATTGGATGGTAGGTAGGTTTTAATATTCTTGTTAATGAACTGCCAGAACATCTTCCTTTAGCCACTGCACTATACCTATAGGTTACATAGGCTTATAGATTTGTGAGAAACAACATGCTGCCCTTTGGACTCACTTATTTTTACGTAAAACCCTGGCTAATTACAATTAGCAATTGTCAAATGGTTAAAGATGGTATCAGCTGTTAAACAATTATGCTATTCCAATTTTCACTGATAGATTGCATCATTAAAGAGTACCTGTTTAGTAATATATATATATATTGTCATGCCATTTTTGCATCATAGAATCATAGAATTGCTTAGGTTGGAA
>NW_010546159.1:0-2015 GCF_000687285.1 Phaethon lepturus | reverse complement strand
GGATAACTGAACCCCCGGCTCAGCCGGGGACCCCGGGACACCGGGCAGCCCTCACTGAGGGGAGCTCTGTGGCACCCAGCGCGCACCAACTCCAGGGATGCACGAAGTGACCGTTATGGAATCGGAATCTGTGAGGCGGATGCAGGCAGTTATTTAAAGCCACGCACCCCAAAACTCTTCCCACTTGGAAAACTTAGTGGACGGGGAGAAATCAGCTCTGTTTTGAGCAAAAATTATCCGGAATGGAGAAACGGGGTAAAAAAGTCGCATCCTGCCCGGGGCGAAAGGCATAAGCGGAGTTTGCGTGTATTTAAAAGCAAAAGCTGCCAAAATTACAAACGAGGTGCAAACGGTTGGGAAAAGAAGCGTTACGGGGCCGCACTGATCTTCATCGAAATTTCCTGCAAAAAATCACGGCGTTTCAGGAAGGTCTCGCTTCGGCACGGCCTCCAGCCCTTTGGTGCTTGAATAAATCCTCGTTAGCCGGACCAAGTCCTAGCACGGTACGGAAACGTCCAGGGAAGCGACATTTTTTACTCTCCTTGCTTCCTCTAGCTATCTCCAGCCCTACTTTATTTTCCAAGCCGAGCTCATCTGTCATTTCCATCCTACAAATTCGTTTGCTCTAACGAACTTCCTCCCCAGAGCCGCTCAGCACAAAGGTTAACTGCCCGGCTTGCCCTGAAAGGCGACACGGGGTGTAAAATAACACGGCGAAGGAAGGTGACACCGAGGCTTAATCAGTAAAAATCCCGTCGTGATCCAAGCTCGGCTCCCCACTGCTTTTTTATTATTTAGCATTAAAGCTTCAGGAGCAAAAAAAGGAGGAAACGGGACAAGTGGGCACCTCCGGGTCTGCAGCAAGGTGCTCCAAGCATCCCGTCGCCCTTCCCCGGCCATCGCAGCCTCCCTGAAATCGCGGCAAGCCGCGCACGGAGACGCCGCCGAAGGGAACGGCCCCGCTTGGTCCCGGTTAGGCCACTGAAACGGGCTTGGCGTGGTCATTTCATCGAGGCCGTTACTGGAGGAGTTACGGATTTACTAGAGCTGCGGGGCTGTGGACCCGCGGGCTCGGCACGGGATGGAGCAGGAAGGGGAGATGCCTCCGGGAAACGAATTATCCCATCCCAGGCCGGGTACCAGCACTCGCAGATGCTTCGCCTTCCCTTTCTGCTGCTCTCCGCTGCCGCCAGGTGCCTGGAACACATCAAATCGTCTAAACGAGGCTGGGAGAGGGGATGTCGAGCTTCGCATCGCTCGCTTTTGTGTTTTGGAGCAGCCAGAGTCGTTCCACTTCACTGTTTTCTAAGCGCAAAGCTCCGGCCGGCTGCTTCGCCGCTGTTTTTTTGGGGAGGCTGAAAGTAATTATTGCTTATAAAAATGAAATCAGAAATCGCTGGAGCAAAGGAGGAAAGCCCGTTTCGACACGGCTGCGGTGAACCCCTTCGTGTCACGAGCTCGGTGCATCCTCTCCCCACGTCCAGCTCAAGAAAATTTCTGCAAATTATTATTTTGCTGCAATTTTTTCTGTCCCAGCAGGAGAGAGAGGGATTCTTGAGGGTCCTGCCTCAGTTTACCTGTCTCAGTGCAACTCCCCTGGTTAAGAAAGAAAAACCTTTCCCTGGGGAAGCTTTGATGTAATCCAGGACGAGGAAAAGCACAAAGCCCAGGTTCAGGTCCGGCTTTGAGTCCTGGAGCCGGGGTGGGCCGAAAGCATCACACGAGCGGGCAAACCTCGCGTCCCGGACCCCTCGTCCTGTCACACACGAGCAGGACCGGCCACCGGCAGTGGGAGGGAAGATAAATGTAATTAATCTCCTCCAAAGTGTAATTAGTAACACTGATCCCAGTCTTATTATAGGATGGAGGTAAGAGGGGCCAAACTGGGGGGCTGCTTTGGTGGTGGAGCACCCTCTCCATCTCCATCCCGCCCGGACGAAGCCACCGTCCCTGCGGCTCCCTCCTTGGCTATCGTGGGGGTCAGCACCGTCCCCCCGCGGGGGCCCCCCCCGCCC
>NW_010546158.1:1544-14810 GCF_000687285.1 Phaethon lepturus | reverse complement strand
GCAGGAATCATAGATGTAAAAAGAAAACCCTGGTCAAGTCAAAGGTTGTCACCTTTCAGAAATCATCCTTTCATTTTAGGGCTGTGGAACAGGTTCTGTAGTGCTTATAGATGTTGGGCTCCTATGACAGATACCGAGGAAGGATTTCCTTGATTTCTTTGAAGAATTTCAGGTGATTTTGCTACCAGTCAAGGCATGCCTAAGCCATACCTTGGGAGTGAACCATTCATGTACCCAGTGACTGATGTTCGTGACTGATTGGCACATGCCAAAGATTGGCAAAGACAATACTAACCAGGAGCAAATATGGCAAGTGCCTGCAGGCTTTCATGAGGCTCTACAGACTCTACATATGCAAAAAGAGGTGCAAGTGCAAACTAATCAGGCCACAGAGCTGAAAAACTCTGATTGGCATTTAGGAAGACCAAAATTAGCAAGTACAGGAAGATCAAACATTGGGTATCCCCTGGAGCAGTGGTCTTCTGCAGTCATAACCTCACCATCTGTCTCAACAACATTTAGTTAACATGGCTTGGTGAGAAAGAAGGCAGGCAGCCACTGAGCCTGGGTGTTGGAAGACATTCCCCACCTGGCCAGTGCTAAGCAGAATGCATAGGTGAAGAGACATACCCTGAACAGGCATACCCAGAGCTGGGCAAAAGTCAAATAGCAAGGGCAATCACGGAGAATTGCTTTAAAAAGCCAGGCAGCATTAAAACATTCTTGTGAAAGTCCAAATCAAGATGGTCTTTTATAATAGACACTAAGGAAGAAGAACTAGTGTATCCTCCACAACATTAATGTTGAGGAGAGCTCCCTGCTTTCAGAAAAGGACAGGCTGAAGAGATGGCTGAAATACTACTAGAGTTTTTACAGACAACTGATCAAGAGATTCTCAGTGTTTGGGAGATTATAATGCTTCAGGAGCAGGATGACAAGAAGAATCTTGCTAGCAGAGGCTGCAAAGAAGGGTCAGGAGATTGGACAAATCTGAGGGGCTGAGAATGGATTGATGGGGCTGTAGCACAGGTCGTTGACCCAGCCAGACAACTGTATGTTACCAGGACGGAAAAGACTCCCTAAACAAGGAAAAGTGGATCCTAGTAGGTGAATTCCTACAATGGTGACCTTCCAAATTCGGTGCATTTCCTGATACCTAAGCAAATTCCTCACTGTGTTCCTTACTGAAGGATTCAGAAGGTGGATTCATTTTCCATAAAGCAAGAGGGACAATATAGCAAAACCAGTACAAGAGGCTGGTCACTGGCAAGTTCAGAGATATCAAGAACTTCAGTTGCACAATTTCAAAAAGTCATTTGACCCAGTGTGTTGCAATAGGTGTGTGGAGTGTCCTAGGGCTATATGATATGTGTAAGAAGCTGCTGAAAAACATTACGAAGAGGTGAGGTCAGCAGTCCTGGTCAAGAGCAAGCTGAACAACTGGTTCAACACAATGACTGGTAGCAGACAGGGTGACTTGATAATTCGCAGTAACTTCTGGAGCTGCCTGTAGAAAATGAAGGATGGAGTTACAGTCACCAAAGACTTTGGGCAAAGTCAGACAAGGAGATCAAAAGCCTGAAGATGATCACATCTTCGGTGGTGGTGCCAGTTCGTCAGATGTGCCAAGTCAGGTTGCTGAATGATGCAGATCAAACATTGGTGTGAACCAACCAAAGACCAGGAGGAAAGGGAGAAGGGAATGAGAACTACACAGGCAGGTAGCAGCTGGGTGGACAAGATGGACAGCCCCATTTATCTGAGGAATTTCACCACACAGGACAGCAACAGATCCCTCTACAGAGATCTGAAGGAGGATGTAGCTGGCACATGTGGGCGTAGATCACCTGAACCAGTCATGAAAAGACACAGTCAAATCATGGAAACAAAAATCAGGCTACTCAATAGGTCCCTGACCTTGCTCTGTGTGCAAAGAAATGGGTGGTCAGGAAGGCAAAACAAAAAAAAAGACAGCTGGTCTTTGCAATGAAATATTACAGATTGTGAGACCATGTCAGCAATGGGACAGCCAGCAGTAGCATGTAGGAAAGGGACAGCCATCGGTGTGAGGACAGCCATCTGGCTGCTGGCTGGCTGAATAATCACTTTGAAGGTACTCTGTTCTTTGTTCTGCTAAAGGGAGAGCATTAAGATCCTGGCAGCAGGAGAAATGAGACTATTTGGTGTCGTTTTTATTTTTTTGTGTTTGTTTTACAGTTTTCTCCACAGAAGTGTGGACTCCTACATACTGAATTTACACCTACCTCCATAAGCTGCTGCTTCTTGATCTTCCTTCATAGACCCTTTGGGTCTGCAGTCAGTGGATCGCAGGCGTGGATGACATGAGAAAATGTGTCTGTATTTGCTGAACACAGTGAAACACTTGAGAATGACTTGTAACTGTCCTTTATGGTCATTACTCTGCAGGACAAAAAAATAAAGGGCAAACCTCTCTGAAAATGGAGATGGCAAAGACACGGGAACTGAGAGGGAAAAGGGGCGAACAGAAGATTTATGCAAGCAGCAGTTTCAAGTTAATCCTTAAGCAATGAAGCCACTTTGGGTTTCCAAACACCAGACCTACAACACCAGATCACTCTAATGAGCCAGGCAGACAGAGCCCTGCCAGACAGCAACCAGCACCAACTGTGCAGAAGAGGCAAAATCCACCTCAAATTTCCACACTCTCCTCTTGATGGGTAATCTGGCTCTTTACAAGTCAGGATGTTTCTGCAGAGCAGTGAATTTACATTGCGTAGTCCCAAAGTTTTGGATGGGATCCCTAAAAAAAACAACAAAAAGCACCCAGATGTGCAGGATAGAGAGAACCAGATGATTTAATCTGGGTTGTAGGAAGGGTAAGTGAGATAGAGGTGATTGAGCAGCATCAAAGGGTGACAATCAATTTGAATTTCCCCAGAAGTGATGTTGATGCCTGTGTTTCTTTTCCCTGTGCTTTTTCTTTAATTAAATACCGAATGTTCCATTAGTAGTTGGAATAACACGCTGTTCTTGGGGAAAAGAAAACCCAAGTAATCCCTTTATCTGCTAAAATAGATGATTTCTAGTAGATTAAACAATGGCCTTTCAGCTACCAGAGCATAGTTCAGGCCATAATTGAAGTCCTCTCCTTGGCCTCTCCTCGGTCCCTCGCAGCCAGTAGCCCGTAGAGCCCCATCATCAGAGATAACCTCGGTGACTCTTGTCTGCAGTGAGTGTTTCTCCAGATGAGGAGATTAGTCAGAGATAAAGCATATTACCTGAAAATAATAAGTGATTACGGTCCCGGACTGTCTCTCCACATTCATTTCATGCTGGTTAACCCTTGCAAAACTGGCTGCTGGTAGGGTTTAGGTCTTTGAAGAGGAGGGAGGGTGAAGGAAGGTTTCCCATGTCTGAGTGGAAAAGGAGAAATTTCACTTTTTGTTTTCTGTTTCTTGCCCTGGGTGGGGATTTCTGGGCACGGCAGGAGGCACTGGGCTCCTTGCACTGCTGCAGCCCGCGGTCCCCGGAGGAGCCGGAGCGGTGCCTTGCAGGGTGCCATCACCCTCTGCCTCCCCGCGCCGGTCAGCTTGAAGCAACGAGGTCTTAAAACTCCCTTGCAAGTCATTTAGCATTTACTTGATAGCAACACAGAGAACTACTGGATGGCCAGTACGTACACACTGGCTGTATTTCCACTGCTGCATTAAACAGGACCATGTCGTGGGCCCAGCCCATGACCTGCGGTAGTCCATGCTGTTAAATTCTTAGCATGGGCCAGGCATGTTTTGGGGTTAACAGTACTCTCCCATGCCCAGGCATGGCTCAGAGGCTATACGCTTCTCAGTGGGCAGTTTCCATAGGACCAGTCTGCTATGGGGAGTACTGGCTGGGCTGTGTGGATGTGAGCTCAGGGCCAAAGAACAGTCCCTGGCATTTTTTCCAGCACGGATTTTTTTCCAGCAGCTACTCTCGCTCAACAACACAAAACCGTTTATAGCTTCTGTATTCATTCATCAACAGGAGATCCAGAGAAATACAAAAACCTCGCAAGGTTTTTATAAGAAATTGTCAACATATCTAGGAGAAAAAAAATGAACATATTGTGGTTTTCTAGAAATCCAAGTTAGTTGCCTAGGTGGGATGGAGAGAAGAAATGTATAAGAAAACTCAGGTTCAAGAAATGCCTTGAAATCTGCTTATGGGGCATTTATAATAAATAACACTTATTATAGTTGTTATCACCACTGGGAGTGAGCTCCTATGCTGCAGAAAGCAAATGTCCTGATGGGAAGATCTTTTCCTCAGTCTCCCTGCAAATATCACAGGTGAAGTCCTGGCCCGTTCAAGTCACTGGGAATTTTGTTAACAACTTCATTAGGACCACTGCTGTTTCATTCATAAAAGGCGTCTTCCCATCTCTCGTGCCATTACAGCATCCTCTGTCTGTCATCAGGCTGGTCTCTGTGAGTGAGGGACGAGTGGGTTCATCCTTCTTCCTCTAAATGCTTCATCGGCCGCTCCCTTGAAAACTGTAAATAAAGGCCGCTGGGGATAGCTTTTCTGCTTGACCCCTCACCTGAAATGAAAATAAAGGTGACTGAATTTCATCCTGATGCGGAGCTCCTTCCCGGGCTGGCTCTTTCCCGTAGCTGTTGACAGTTACCTGCCAAGCCCCATGGTTACCTTTGATTTTGCCGTAATGACATCTCAGTACTTAGGATGGCTCTGGGACTGTAATCCTCTCTGCAGCCTTAACCAGTTTATGGGGTAACCTGAGACCAGGCTCTCGCTTCCCCGTGATTTCGCCTCTTGTTAACACTCACCGAAGGTATCAACACACTAAATGCAAAGGGTTTATTTTATTGCATGCCCAGGGTTGGCGAATATCTGCATGCACGCCTGCCATAAATCTCTGCTTTTAGAAGGCAGCTGCGTGCACTTGCCACGTTAGAACTGCGCAGTATTTTATTTCCTCAAAGTGTGCTGCTGAAAGAAATGCTTTGTTAGGAAAACGCAGGCAGCGCTCCAGGGAGCTGTTAAGAGCAGAAGTGAGGATTTATCCACAGTTTTGTCACAGATTTTCTGTGTGATCTGTAGCTTGCTTTGTCTCGGAGTACTTCAGCTTTAAAATCCTTCAAGTCAGTGTCCTCTATCTGTCTCGTGTGTTTAGACTGTAAGCTCTTCAGGGCCAGCGCTTTTTTGTTTGCATAACAGCTTTTATAATAACTCTCCTCTGATCTTTAGAGGACCTACCTGTGCGTGTGTAATACAGTTATAAAAGAGCAGTCTCAACTTCATTGCAGTGAACGATCCTGGCTTTAGGGGAGGACACGAGTCCCGGTCCCTGCTCCCTAACCTGTATTAATTGGCTTTTCTAAAGGAAATCTCAGGGCAGATGATTTACACGGTGGCGGAAGTAGGAGGAGGATCCCTGGGGAAAGCAAACACTTGAGACTTCAAGGTGGGATGACTTCGGTGGCACACTTCTCTAATGACCATCTGATCCAGGAGGTGCCCGCTTCCTAAGCACAGATCAAAGACAAAAGGTGACTTCAGAAATGACATGCAACCACCTCTTGCATTGCTTAAATTCTCTCCTTCTGCTAGCGTTTGATCTCACTTTACTTTTCCTGTCACTGGAAGCAGGTGGTTGCTTTATTCTCCCTGACAAGTTTAGATGAGCTGAACAGCTAATGGCTGCAGTGGGAAAATCTCCTGGTTGCAGACTCAGTCCAAACTTGGTGCAGTCAAAGAAAGGCTCCTCTTCACTGCAGTCTGTTGTGGATGAGGTCTAGGGGAGCTTATTTGGAGTGGTCGTTACCCTGCCAAATGTGCCTTTAAGAAGTAGATGTGATTGTATTGCGAGGTAAGACTCAAGGAAAGTCCAGCTGGCTGAAACCCATGGACTCCTCCAGACGCGTGGGGATGGGGCTTGAGGATTTTCCATGACATGCTATAAACGCACAATGCCCCTATATTTATTGCTAGCAAGGGCTCATGCTTGTTATCGTGGGCTCTCTATGGTGGCTCCACTGACTGCTGGTGAAAACGTCAGGCTCTTGGCCACCGTGCGATCTGTGACAAATGTGATTGCAAGTGACAGGCGTGAGTCAAGCCAATGTCATATTGTAACCAGAGTTATGTTAGATCAAGAGCCTCCCTGAGACTTGGGTCACTTGTGTGCTCTGCTCTGAATGTCATCTGTTACTCCAGCATGTCCATAAAGCATGCTGCTGTTCTGCCATAGTCGTGTGAGCCTATCTCTAAGTTTAACCTTCTCCTTCCAAGGAGAAAGAGGAGCAGAATTTACCTAACAGGCAAGCTCTTAACAAAGCCTCGGATATCTGATACACATAATGGTCCCAGAGGCATGTTTACTTTGGACTGAGTGAGTGAGTGAAAACCATTTTGGAAGGGCTTTTTCACCTCTAGCGACTTAACCTAACGAGGAGAAAAGTGATGTGGTTAAAGGGCTATTTAAACAACAGCATTAGTGAGCAGATTTAGGTTTTCCAACAATACATATATGTATTTGCCTTACACAGGTGCATAAATATGCATTGATTTGTATCACAGGACATATCGCATAGGCAGTGATGAAATTTCAGCCATCCCCTGCTGATGGGTGCTTTTTTTGGGGGAAATGTGAGCAAACAGCTTATTGTTTTAGGAGGCTGCAGCGTAACTGCCGGAAGATTTGGGACACCACCGTTGAGTTCACCAGCTGCCCTTGTCTTCTGCAGACAGGAGCGTCCGTGCAACAAGGAGTTTGACTTTGAGGGCTCAGTCCTCTGATGGATTTAGGTGGGTGGAAGAAAGCTACCAGTGCCTCAGATTTAGGCTAAAGGGATGCTGCTTATTTCTGACCACAAGGTACCATAAACGACCCCACCAATTTATCAAGAAAACTGGAGAGAAGCATGAAATAAATAACTCCATGGGAAACCTTCCCATGTTGGACTGCTGCTCTGCCATGAAAGTTCATGTTTTTAGACCCAAATGGATGGCTGACCTCATGCTGACAGAATGGGCTGTCAACACTCGTCCCTTGAAGAAGAGTCTCCCTTTTGCGCTTTGTCTCCCTGTGGTGATAACGTGAATGGAGATTCACAGATTACGCCCTGCCTCTTTCACGGGATGGGGGTCCTGCTTACCGATCGCTTCCCTCTTTCAACATCCTCATGGGAGCAATGAATCTTATTCCCAGCCCAAAGAGCACTTGTCAAGAGCTGGGTTGACAGAGAGGTATGTCCTCCTTGGCCACGTTTTCTTGCCTTGAATTGTTAATAACTGACATGGTTCACCTGGATGCTGCTGATACCCAGTGCAGCGCCTTGCACAAGAGCAATACAGGCTTAGAGAGCAACGTTGCCATTTCACAAGTGGAAAAAGACAACAGAGATGGGAAATTAGGGCCAAACTGGGGTGAAATTAATCGTTGTGTCATCCTATATGCTACAGCAGTCTTACTGAGGCTATGAGATCTACTTTCCAGGGGCACATAGGTACCTCTAAGTACAGGGAAATGTCCAGTAGGATGTCAGGAAAGAGCTGCACAGATCAGGTCCACAAATCTAATTGTTTTACATTATAACTGAGGTCCTGGACTGGTCCAGCTCTTCCCATCTAACTTCAAAGGACCTGAACTCAGCTGTCAGCATTTGGGCCTGTTGGAAAATTATCCCAAGGTGCTACTAAAACACATAATTGTCTGACTTTGACGATCTGGTCCTGGCTGGCTTGTTGTAATTTCCTTGTGTCCGTGCACATAGCATGATGTGGAGGGGCCGAAAGCACCAGCACCCTCTGAAAACCTCCCTGGATGTTTGGGGCGATCATTGAGAAAGGGCACTTCCATTCAGGTACGTGGTCTAGGCTCCTGACCCTGGGAATCTCAGCCGTTGCCTCCCTGGACTATTGTGAAAATAAACCAATTATTTAAGAGCGTTTTCTCCTGCAGGTGTTTATAGCACAGTGTTGGTCTTCAGCATTAATTTCTGTCTTAGAGATGTGCAGACAGCTACACAGACAGGAGCCGTGCGGTGTATAGTGGGCTCTCTTCAATGAACTGCTCCTAGGGCACGGAAGCTTTAGAAAAACATGTAGAAAACATTTATTTGGGGGAAAGTGAGGAGGAAAAGCTGTCTGATCAAAAAATGCTGACAAAGCAACCCCATGGCTGAGATTCACAGGTAGCGCAGAAGTGCCCGGTGCTGCTTTGTGTAGTCCAGCAGAGTTTGATCATGCAGTGGTTAATGCTGTAGGGAAGGGGCAACTCCAGCTTACGCGAAGCAAACACAGTATTTCCGTTCACTCCAGTTGGATGTCTCCCTCCTGGTGCTTCTCATGCGCAGCCCGTGCTGAGCACTGTGCGCGGGGATGCCAGGGGAGGGATCTGACATGCAGGAGCATCCTTCGGCCGCATCTCCTTGTTTCGGGGGGCTCAAGAGAAATCTGGGACCATTGCAAGGAATTGGTGTCACAGGAGAGGTAAGCAGAGATAACACTGCAGCCCACAGGGGTCTGTGAAGGAAGTTTTAAAAAAGCTCATATGTATAAAATAATTTAAAAAAAAAAGGCATGCGGCTGGTTTACATTTTCTTTGTATTTGAATCAGCAATGAGGAGGCAGATAAGCTCTCTCAGAGGCAGAGGAGGATGAGAGCTGGAAGTTTGGTTCCTACCCATTTCTAATTGGGATCATGTTGGTAATTATCAGCCCCATCGTTTGTTATTTGGGAAGAAGAAATGGGAAGCTGAAGAGCAATAGTGGGCTGCTCCCACATGAACTATCCTGGCAAAATGCCTTTTAATTTCATGTGAGCTGCGCCTGCGAGAAGATGGAAGGATCAAGCCATCATCAAGGAAGATTAGGATTTGGAGCCAGGTTTTGGAAATTGTCTCCTATCTCAGTAATGAATCAGACACCTTAGGTGAAATTCAGATCCTACTGAATAAGCATTTTGGTTTTTGAGTTTAGCAGGGCCAGGATTTCACCCCTAACTTCAAATATATCCAAACACTGCTGTGCCTCCAGCTTGGAACTAGGTACCAATGTTACATCCTAAAATTGTATCATCTCATTTATATTAGTCTTGTACGACCTGTTTCTGCTTCCCCTGTAACTGATGGTGGTTCAGATGCTGAGTTCAAGGTGATGGCACTGTCCCTCCTTTACTATGCTGCTTTAGTGAACACTGATATTTTAAAAACGAATCTTCTTAATTTATATTATTCCTGATAATTTTTAAGTCCAGACTTGGTTTCATTTACATCAGAAATGGGATCTATTTTCCCTGCCCTGGAAGGAAGACACTCTCAAGGGCTTACTGATATTTGTGTGTTTGACTTTAAGGCAGAAGTTTGTTCCTAATTAATTGAATAAGTGCTTTAATCCCTGGCCTGAGGGCTTCCCATAGAGCATTAGCTGTATTAAGAAGGAAATGGAGTGTAATCCCTTTAATATAAGCACAAGAGAACACGAGAGTTTCACATTTCTGGAAATAATTTCTTTCCTCGTTGCATCATTTATTCTAATATTAATTTGCATAAAATACAGTGGGGACAAAGGGCTTCTCCTGCCTGACTCCAGTGCTGAGCTGTTAGCACCACACGACCCTTGCCAGAGCATTAGCATCCTCGGGCTCCAGCTATACCCTGGTGCATAACAGGGTGCAAAGAGAAGTAACTAGAAATTCAGCTCATTCCAGTGGTGCTTGTGAACCCAGGTCCATGACCAGTCTCCTCTGTGGAGGATCCTGGAGCCCAGATGTCATCTTTCGGACTCATCACCAGCATTTACTACTATTTGCATTACTGCAGTGTCAGAGAATCTCGTTTCTGAACCGATAGCCGGGCTCACGCATAGCTACAGAAATTCGACTCTTGGGTGAGATTCAGCTGACCAAACCCAGGCTTTCTGAGAAAGCAGTTTATTTCATCCCAAAGTACGTATCTGCACTGGTCACATGGGCTAAATGAGCCGGGGAGCCAGGAAAGATCAGCTCGGATGGAGATGTCCTCTTTGTAGACATCTAAAATTAGGTGACATTTGTCTTGGGTGAAGTGGATCCAAACCTGGTTAATGCTTGACATTTTCTTAAAGAGTAAATACTGCTTTTTGGGTCTGGTCTGGTGTTCCTGTCCACTCATGGGACAGAAGACTAAATCTGAGCATACCCTGCTGTCTTATGTTGCAGGTCATCAGAGCTTGGGGACTGGAGCATCTAGATGGGACAGTTCAGGTGCACTTGGCCACCCTCCAAGACCAAGCAGAGATCCCTGCCTGCTTCTGCAATGTTTCCCACCCCTCCATGCAGTGAGGGGAAGGTGCTGTTTTCTTCCGCTCCCCACAATGCACCCACAAAGTGGGTCCTTTCCTCCTATTTTCCCATCTTCTGCTCCCATCTTTATCTGTAGCAGGAGCTGGGGAGGCTTTGAGAGCTCACAAGGGCAGGCTTTGTCCCTCTCCTGGCCATGTCCCCAGCATAGCTGGCTGCAGCTGAAAGAGCAGGTAGCAGCTCCCCAGCTATGACTGCGGGGTGACTTCTCCTGCATGAAGCCCTCACCATACACCTTCATGGGGGCACCCTCTCCCACCAAGGCCTCCAGGGTTCTGGAGCGCAAGTGTCTCACAGAGGTTTCCCTTGTCCCTGGAAACACTGTGGCCATGCAAACAGTGGTGGATCCCATCGCACACATACCGTATCCCAGAAGGGAACACCCACCTTCGCCCTCCATCTGGCTCTGGGGCTTGTGGTGGTGGAGTGCCACCATTTGTTCCCTGTTCTGTTCCACCAAGCTGCATCCCCTGAGGCATCTGGTTCTATACGTACTGGTTGCTGGGCAGGATGGGTATATTTTGCATTGCTGAAGTTGGATGAAGCCAATCATACTCTAACTGCCAATTTGGGGTGCACAGGGGTCCTACAGCCCCAGCTGAATCCCCTTCTTCCTGCCAGTACCCAACTCCAGGTGTCTAATCCCTTATCCCTTGGGGCGATGTGGAGGAGAGGATCTGGTTTGCTGGTTGTTAACTGAGTGACTTCTTCTGGTCCAGGTTCCTGGCTCACTATGGTGGACACAACGAGGGAAACAGCGCACTGGAAGGTGAAGTATACATGGGACTCTCATCCTCTCTGGTGTTTGCAGCGTCTGCCAGGCTGGGAAGATAATAGGAGGTGGTGAAAACAAGCTTCTGGGTCCTGGCCAAAGGCAGCCACTGGTCTGGGAAGCCCAGAGGGTGAAGAGAGTGAAATGTTAGAAAAAAGGAATGAGAATATAAAATATCTTTTTGCCCATAATGGGTGACACCGTTGGCAAGGCACAAGGAACCCTCCCTAAGGAGCTGTGTGCTACTGCAGTTATTGGTTCCTTTTTATCACATGAGGCATGGGAGCGCAGACCTGTGCCTTGGCCCACCAAGCCACCCTTGCGTGGTGGACATGTCCGTGTGGCAGCGGGGATCACAGCAACACCTTCAATTACTGCGTAAGAGCTCATCTCCCTGAGACCTCTGCCATGCATTGACAAGTTAGCGCATTTAATGCTGTAGCATAAGAACAGCTCTCTTGGGTCAGCCTGAAGGCTCATCTCACCCAGTTTCCTGGCTCCAGCAGTGCTCATGGTGGACGCTGAGGGAGGAGCACAGGACAGAAGACATGCACATAGTGTATCTTCCCTAAAATCCTCTCCCCATCTCCATCAGTTTGCACTGTGATGACTTTTGGTGTTAAGGTAGGTGTCACTGGCTTAACATCTCTTGGCAGAGTTCTCTTCCATAATTTCTCCAATCAGTTTGCAGAATGAGTATTGACATTAGCTAGGACCTAACTTTAAATATGTGATGAGAACATGGGAAATATTACTGAAACAGGAGATGGAAGCACATGCTGATTTGACCTGAGTGACACTGGACCTCAGCAGCTGATCAAAGTGTTTTGGCAGCTTTATATTCGTGCTCTGCCCCGGGGGCATCTGAGCAGTCAGAGGAGGTTTGAGAAAGGCAGGCAGAAGGTGTTTGTTGCAAGGGACAGCCTGTGACTAGGAGAGCCCCAGAGACCATTGCCAAAAGATCATGGGACCTTCCTGGCCACCCTTGGGGCTTGACTGAGCAAGGGGTTGCCCTTGTTGGACTGACCCCAGGTGGCCCAGAGGACAGAGGCTGCATCCAGAAGAGCAGCTTGTCCACTCCTGAACTACAAGGGAGTGTTTTGGGCTTGTATCACCACTTTTGAAGGCTTCTCCCAAGTTCTACCACCTCCTTGTGTTTGCATCCTCTCATTTCAGCTGCCTGTGTCACAGGGCATGTACAGGAGTTTGTACAAGAGAGACTACCAGTGGTGCGAGGAGAGCAAGCCACCCAAGGAGGAGGACATGCAGGTACCGTGGACTTTTTCTTGCTTGTTTCTTTAGCCCGTGGTGTCAGCTCCCCTCTCGTGGCTACAGGATAGCTGGGGGCCGGGTCGGTGCCGAGGGAGCAGCAGGCATGGGTGCTGTCTGCACCGGCAGGGTCTGCTTTGGTCCCCACCGCTGTGACCCACCAGCAGGTCACATCATGCCCAAACGCCCTTGGCTTGCGTCCCCATCCCTTCTGCAGGAAATCCCCCTCACGCCCTCCGGTAAAGCTGTTTGGGGCGGGCAATGCTAATTATGCTCATTAAGTCAGGGCACTAACGACTGCTTGCTGAACCCGTGCCTAAGCCTTGGACTCTTGTTGCTCCCCTTGGGGCTGATGGAGTGCGTCAGGATTAGACCCATCCCGGTACTGCCTCGAGGAGGGGGATTGCGTTTGGGTTGGGGATGTCTCCATGCCCTGACACGGGCCTGAGAAGACTTCTGCTGGGAAGCCGAGGTTGGTTTTTTCCTAATCTCCTTGCTGTGCGAGTGACCCCCTGAGCTATTTAATCTGATTTGCCTCGCTCCGCCTGCCCTGGCTTAATTGCTTGTGGCAGCCCGGTGGGGACAGCTGCGGTTTGCACTGGGCCACTGCGGAGAAGTGGTGGGGGGCATGTTCGGTTGCTGAAGTGCTTTGGGCTCGTACGCTCACGAGAGAGGAAAAAACCAGTTCAGGCTGGGGAGGAAAAGGAGAGGACAACAACAGAGAAATCATTGTGCGAAGGTGCCCGCTGGGGCAGAGGGGCTGTCTGCGGCCACCGCTGCCGTCCTCGCCTGGGCAGCAGCTTGGGGAGCCCCCTCTTCTCCTCTCCTCCCCTCTCCCCTCCTCCTGCCCCGGGAACGCTCCGGCTGCCAGCAGCCTTCATTAACGGCCCCGCTCCGGGCT
>NW_010546158.1:595-1513 GCF_000687285.1 Phaethon lepturus | reverse complement strand
GGCGAACGCTGCCCGGGCAGCCCCAGCCTTAGGTGGCTGCTCCGCGTCCAGGAGCTGAGATCCTGGCTGGGAGGGCAGGGCTTAACCCCTGCCTGCTGGAGCATAGTTTCCAAGCCATGCGTCTCAGCTTCTTTTTCTCTTCTGTTTTTCCTATTTTTTTCTAATTTTTTTTCTTTTTTTTGAAGGCTGCTTGCTTCCTGTGGAGGTCCTGTTGTATTTTGGGAGATAAAAAGGGAGGGAGAACCTGAGATATGTCTGCATGCCTCAGGTTGCAGCTCCCTTTGACTCTTTATTGCCTTGTTATTAACTCCCAAGGCCTGCAGAAGCAAGCTGTCCCACAGGGTAGCATGATGAAGAGGTACCCGGGAGGCCCAGGTTTCCCTTTTAGCCCTGCTAGGATTTGGTTTTATTTTAAGAGGACAAAACTTCTTTAAAAAATAGAGTGTTTTTTTCTCTGTGAAATTTTGGAGGTAGCCTGCTCCCAAGGGGAAGGTGGGAAGCTCCTTGGGTTAAGGCAGAAAGCACTGGCTGGTGAGCCATCCCCACCGTGGGCTCCTGGAAGCTCTTATCCCTCTGGAGATGCCTCATGAGGAGCTCTGGCTTCTCATGATAAAGCCCCCAGAGACAGGTAGTTCCCATAGCTCTGCAGCCTCCACCTGCCCTGCTGTCAGCATGGTGAAGGAGAAGCCACCTTGGGGAGAGTCCTGGGGACCTTGGAGGCTGAGGGACAGGCAGAAACCCATGGAGATCCAGAACAACAATGGACAAACCCCATGAGGATGGCCCTTGCTGGCCTCAGCAGGCTGGCAGAGCTGACCCCAGGACAGTCTCTTTCTGAGCCTCTAGAAAGGAACAACTGTCTTGTGATGGAGCTGTAGTGTGCAGATGAAGAGGCTGGAGCCAGAAGACCCCCCAAAG
>NW_010546158.1:0-571 GCF_000687285.1 Phaethon lepturus | reverse complement strand
CCCCCCGCCACTTTAGCCTCTCCCCAACATGACCCCTGCAGCCGTTCCCTCTCCCACCATCAAACTGCTGCTTGTGCTCCCTCCCTCCTGCTGTCCACCTGAGGCCCGGAAGAGTCCCAAGCCAGGAGATGGGCAGAAAGAGGAAGCCATGATGGCCTGTGCATTTTTAATGACAGTTACGGAGCTGCTTGGTGGCCGCTGTGTCCCCCAGGGGTGCTGACCCCACCAAAGCCTGGGTTTTGCTATGGGCAGGTAGCGTTGCTTGAATCATAGAATCATTTAGGTTGGGAAAGTCCTTTAAGATCCTCGAGTCCAGCCGTAAGATCATTGACTCCAACCAAGCTTGACGATGCTTTAGCACCCCTCCTTCCCGCTGGCTGCCTCTCCATTCACATGCCAGTTTTTTCTGCAGAAGCTGCAGATTGCAGACTCCCAGCTGAAAGCCAAGGAGTTTGCCGTCCCCCGGGAGGAGCGGGCGACGACCTACAGCGGCAGCGTTTTCTGTCAGGGGAATGAAGTCATGCCAGCACCGCGCAGCACGGCCGGCAGTTGTGCTGACGACGCGGGAGGG
>NW_010546157.1:790-1105 GCF_000687285.1 Phaethon lepturus | reverse complement strand
CGCACCGGCACCATCCGGAGAGGGGCTTCAGAAGTCAGCCCACCAAACGAAAAGCCTCTCATAGGAGTCTCGGAGTTGGGCGCAGTGTGACCCGATCCGTACGTATCCATACGACGATTTCCCATTAAATACTGATGGGAGTATCTCCTGAGGGAAATGCAGACATTTTTTTCGGAGCTGGTGATGTTATTTACTGCACCAATGTGCACGTTCTAACGTCAGAATGTGAGCTCTGGCAGTCAGAGCGCCTGCCCGGTGGTGGGCAGGACCATGCCGGTACTGGAGCAGCCCTTCCTCACCAAAGCCAGTCCTGCT
>NW_010546157.1:0-749 GCF_000687285.1 Phaethon lepturus | reverse complement strand
CTGCCAGCCGCAATTTTGGCCACTTCTTGACACGCAGTTCATTAGAGATCACGCACGTGTTATAAAACTGTATTGCTAAACGCCTGGTTAACTCATCCAAGCCAAAGTCCCTGCGTGCTCGATTCATTCTCCGAACAAAGACTGATTTTCCTATGAAAACAAACCACTACACCCCTTAGGCAAGAGGATTTCTGGAGGTGGTTTTGGTTGTGGTTATTTTCCTTAAAGATAACATACCTGATTGGAGAAACCATTTTAAGACTCAAATCAAAAGAAAAATTGATTAGGAGCCTGTGTTCTTTACTAGGGCAAATTAGGAAAAAGCTGTACTTAAACAGTTCACATTTTCCCTTGGAAACGTGCGGTAGAAGGGCTGCAAGCCCGGAGCAGCCAGCCAACGCTTCGCACGTCTGCCGTTCGGCTGCCCCAGTTTTTGCAGAGCAGCAGAGACAAGCAGCACGACGGTCGCTAGCAGAGCGCGGCTGGAACCCCCGGCGCGCTGTAGCAAGGTGCGTTAGGCAGCAAATGGCTGTTCTGGACGCCGAGGTGCACAGGAAATGCTGAGCATTGCACAGAGGAAGCCGTTCGGCTGCCCCAGTTTTTGCAGAGCAGCAGAGACAAGCAGCACGACGGTCGCTAGCAGAGCGCGGCTGGAACCCCCGGCGCGCTGTAGCAAGGTGCGTTAGGCAGCAAATGGCTGTTCTGGACGCCGAGGTGCACAGGAAATGCTGAGCATTGCACAGAGGAAG
>NW_010546156.1:0-4525 GCF_000687285.1 Phaethon lepturus | reverse complement strand
CACGCGCTGGCTCTCCTGTTCCACCCCGCCACGATGGGCAGGGGCAGGGAAGCAGCCTGGGGAGCCGTGGGGCCACCCCTTCACGGAGGTGCCTGATACCTTGTTTACACACAGCCCGAGCTCCGCGCCCGGCTGGGGAATTACTCCCAGGTCCGGTCCATCCGCTGTCAGCGTTTCGGGGGACACATGCCACCTTTTTTTGGCCCTGCCTCGGGTTAATACTTGTGCGGACGTGGCTTTCCTCTCCTTCCCGCTGCGAAACACCTCCCAGCTTTCCCCACTCAGCTACACTCCTGGGAAACTTGGGGAAACATAATTTGGGGATCTGCATACAAAATTAGGTGGGTGTCACGTAGGGTTTTTGGGGGTCTGCAGTGACCCCGCTAAACTGTAGTTCTGAATCAAGTATCAGCTTAAAAATCCCTGTGGATTCAAGAGGGCAATAGTCTTTAGGTACCTTTCCAGCCCAAAACAAGGGCATTTTGGTTTTTCTACCTTTTCATACTCTTTTTTCTAGTCTTCTATAGAGAAGACCAGGTGTTCTTACACTGGACTCAAAACTTTTGGCATCTGGGAACGTTTATACGACATGAGCGACCTAGATGGTCCCAGCCCTTCCGCAGTGGCTTTTGGCCTCCCCTAACCTCCCTGTTTCGATCTTTTGGTACAGCTCACGTAGCTTTAGGATGAAGGACGGATGAAGTCGTTTGCTCTGCAGCTGGTTTCACTCTTGGTGTTACAGGGCAGATGTGTAAATACCCCGTCCCGGGTTTGTCTTTTCTTTTTGATGCTGATTTACCATCACAGAGAGTGAAGCGCAGCCTGTCTGACCTGGGGCTCACACCCCAACCCTTCTCCAATTCTGTCATGAAGTGGTTTGTAATAATTTTTTTTAACGACTTGCGTATTTTACAACTCAAATTCTTAATAAATAAATGAAGAAATAAAGCTGCATGAAGAGTAGGGGTGAGGGGGGGAATTTTGAATTAGCCTAAACTACTCATTCAAAGTGTTTCACGTTGCTGGTCTTTATTTTACGTTGGTAGTAGTGTTGACATTGGTGTGCTGCCAGGTATTTCACCCCAGTATTTATATTTACACGGATAGGGCTTTGTTAGCCGAGTAGAGTTCGCCTGCCAAGATCGTTTCCCCCCCTCGCAACAAAAATACCAGTCATCTCTCCATCCCGCTGCCGTATTTCCAGCGTGGTATCAAGTGACGTTCAACTCTACCCCCAGGCTTTTAAAGAAAAATATCTGCAGTACTGGAAAAGGACTTTCCTTTTTTTTACTACCAAGGTTGCTGGTGGCCGGGGCGAGTCCGATTCCTCCGGTGCCAGCCTGCTGCTTTTGGGGAGGGGGTGGTTGTAAGCCGGCGCAGGGAGGTTGGCGTTGTGATGTAGCGCATCCCCATCCCACGTGGTCTGTGTACTCGTTGGAAATAAAATTTTAGATTTGTTTCAAGCCTTTGGAGATGATGCTCTGTGCACGCCGGCCTCGGGAGAGGTGGGTTCCCACCCTGGTTGCGGTTGGATCCTGTTCCTGGGGGGCTTAAGGGGTCTCCCTGCTGGGCCGTGGGGTTTGGTAGGAGCTTTGGTGGCCATCGGCGAGGGAAAGCGAAACCTCTCGGGGCTTCAGCCCCCGTTGAGCCGCAGCTTTCTGTTCCCGCAGGACGAGCCAGCTCAGAGGGATCGGGCTCATTCAGGGTGGGACATTGCTCCTTGCTCAAAATCACCATCACTCAGAAATTGAGAGACACCTAAAAGCTCTAACTTCAGTGTCCGTCCCTTCTCCCCCCACTTTCCTTCTTCCCCCACCCCAGCAGCGAGTACAGGCTCTCCCCAGTGCCGCCTCCAGCACGCCCAGCACAGGATCCGGCTGCTGTGGTCCAGCCCGTAGCCCAGAGCAGGACTGGCCTCATCTGGGGCTGTTTTGAGGAAACTCTGAGGGTCTGAGAGGCCGGGGAAGCGGTGATGGGGAGCAGGACAGCAGCCCAGCCCCATGCCCACCTTGTGCCCGGGCTGCAGCAAAGCAAAGCACCCCCCGTGCTCCCCCTCGCACCCACCTCCCTTCTCCGGTGCTTTCCAGGAGGATGCTCTGCTCCTACCAAATTTACCACATCCTGAACGTTCACTCCCGTTTCGTAAGGCCCTCGCAGGTGAATGACTTCCCGGCTAAGCGGACGGCCGTGGTTTGGGGCTGGTTACCCTCAGGTCATCTCTGGGGCGTGGAGCAAGGTGGCAGCGAGGGTTTTGCAATGAAACCCATCACCACTGAGCCCAGCACGGACACTGTGTAGGTATTTCAGTTTTCTGCACGTTAAGAGCATCTCAGTGAGCAGTAAATGTTGCCTGCCCCCGGGGAGACAGCAGAAGTGTGCCCCGAACTTTTCTGCAACGGCTGGCTCAACTCTCGGCTCCCCATCCCTTGCTGCGCATCCGGACAGCTTAAAAGAAAAACACACTGGTGTCACTGCGAAGGAGCGAGCCAACAGTCGCTCCCGCGATGCCTCGCCTGCTCGGCATGCCAAGCCAGGCGACGCTCCGCTGTTGCCATACCTCGCTGGCTCTCCTCCATTTCTAAAGCTTGCTCTGTTTCATCCTCACCTCCCCGGGTTTCAGCTCCGGAGCGGCAGAGGCACTGCCGAGCCGGCAGCATCTGCCGAGCCGGAGGAGGTGTGGAGTGCCCGAGGGAAGCGTAGGCGAGATGTTGCTCCCCACATGCCACACTGCTGCCCGCTCCGGCACCGGCATGAGGCCCTGTAGGGCTTGCTAATGAGAATAAGCCCATTTGCACTAATTGCCCACTGGATATGAAGCATGCAATGGGAAGAGGAGAGGAGAAGCACAACCCCTCATCACAGCTCCTGGGGATGGCTTTGCCCTGGTGCATTTGCAGCGTGTTGCTGCAGGAGAGGTCGGACCCACCAGAGAAGGGGAAGATCCCCAAACCCAGGGTGAAATGGGGTTAGGAAGGCCAAGGGCTGTCCTGGAGGTGATGAAGGCAGGAGAGGCAGAGGAAGGGTGAAGAGCCCCATCCTGCTGCTGGCACGGGACCATGCCAGCCACCGGCTGCGCATTTGTCCCCCCACACCTACGCAGAGGTTTCACCACCTCCATCGCTGGTCACCCTTGCTGCGGTGGACAACGTGTGACACTCGCATGGCTGAGGGCACATGCCTCAGAGAGCCACACACCCCAGGGATGGTCCCAAGCTCCTTTTAACCATGCCAGGGTCTTTGCGCCTTTACTGCTCGCTCACATGTCACTGATTGCGCACATGGGCTCCGGCTGCGAAAGCCGAAGGAGGCAGAGCTGGCTCTCTGCCTGCTGCAGGCAGGGTGGGGAGCCCCTGCCCTCGGCTAAACCACTCCAGGAACGAACTGGAGGAGAAACGGTGAATGGAAGAGGAATGATCCTAAAGGGGAAGGGATGCAGAAGCCCCCCCAGCTCCTCCTGGGGCTCAGGGCAGCCATGGGGGAGTTTGGCTCAGCCCCACGCCACCCCACCATCCCAGCGCCGCAGTCGCTGGCTGCGTCGGCTGCCAGCTGGAGCGCTGGGAAGGGCTGGCGCGGAGAGAAATGTCAGGATGAATATTGCATTGGCTCGTCGCGCTGTCAGCACGACGTCTGCAAAGTGCCACCCAAGCCGGGGAGGGGTGCAGGGGACGGAGGTGGTCTCGCTCCCAACCCGGGCTCATTGCCTTCTCCAGGCAAAACCACCCAAAAAACCCTTAAACGGGCATCCTTCACCTGCTGCTGGCAACGTGCAGAGCCCTTTTGCAAAATGCCACCAGAGCAGAAACTTTTCCTGACCATAAACCACACAACACCCCCCTGGAGATGACTGAAATATATCTGGGAGCAAGAACCTGATGACGAACATCAGCAGCGTTCGCATGGAAAACAATTTAATTACGAGCTGGACGTGGCACGGAAAGGAGAGGGGGCTCAGGCTCGGCAGGCAGCTGCACCCCTGCCTGTCCCTGCCCAGAAACCCCCTTCACTCCTTCCCAGGAGAATGATTCACGCGTGGTTTGAAGACTATATAAAAGGCCGGGTTTTTAAACTCTGGAGAGCAAACATCACACGCTCACTGAGAAGGGAAAACAACTGCCCCTTCTCTGGTGGGTTGGTTTTTTCCCCTCCAGAAAGGTCAGTTCTGCTCTTGCTTAATTTCGTGAGGGACTTCTTGGCATCTGCACCGCCACGCTGCAGTGAGGGGAGTGCGATGTTAAAAATAGAGCGAATAGGGGTGGAATCACAAATCCCCCGACGCTGACAGCAAAGCCCCCTTGCTAGCTGGCCCCCGAGCCCTCACTCCCCACAGCCCTTGCTGCGGGCCCACGGCCCGGCCCGGCGCAGCGGCTGGGGACAACCCACCCCAAGAAATGCCCTCAGGGGCACTAGGTCCCACTGCGTTGCTTGTGGGGGACATGGTGGGCCCCAGGCCAGCCTCCAGCCCCAAGGGCCACCAGAGCGTGCCCAGGAACTGGGGGTGCCCATCCCGCCCCAGAGTGTGGGGCAC
>NW_010546155.1:0-367 GCF_000687285.1 Phaethon lepturus | reverse complement strand
CTTGCGGCCCTCCTCCCCCTCCTTGTCGATGTCTGCTGTGCCGGGCGGGGGCGTCAGGATCAACGTCTCCATGTCCCGCTCCTTCTTCAGGATCTTCTTCTCGGGGCTGGAGGAGGCTAAGGCCACCTTGGCATATTTCCTGACCGTCGGCACCTGCATCTTCGGCGACGGCCTCTCCGGCACTTTTTGGGTGACGGCCACAGTTACATTCAGGAGGAAACATTCATCGGGGTCATACTGGTTGCCCGTCTCCCGCAGCTCCCGGGCGTACTCCCCCAGGTTGTCCGAGTAGCTCTCCAGCTCCCGCAGGGACAGGTAGGGGGGGGACATCAGCAGGCTTTCCAGCCCGAACCGGAGGAAGCTGTCA
>NW_010546154.1:0-28366 GCF_000687285.1 Phaethon lepturus | reverse complement strand
ACAGATCGAGAGCATGGAGCCGGTGAGGGACCGGGTCGTCAGGGTGACTTTCAACGCGGACGTGCATTCCAGCCTCCAGTGGAACTTCAGACCCCAGCAGAGCGAAATCTACGTGAGTGACTTCGGTTTCTCCCTCGCACAGGGCCGCTCGCGCCTGCAGCCGAGGGGTGGGAGCGGCCGGTTGCGCCGCGGTACGTTTCTGTCACCTGGGGCGCTGCGCCCTGCATCGCGTGGCTGGGCCCGGACCTGGAAAAGCGCATAACGGGGCACGTTGGTCCCGGGAGCTTCCACTGCAGAAGTTTTTGTACACCATGAAGTGTGTGTGTATATATATATATATGTGTATAAAATGCATGTGGTGTAGCTGTGTATTTAAACCTGTGAGGTTTTTCCAAACTTTCCCCCTAGTACTTTCTCTTCCTGCCTCTATCTTTGTAGGACTGTGTTTATATTGAAAAAAAAAAAAAAAATTTTAATCTAACATGACTGTTTAAAATTAGTTCTTAATAAAAACTCTCCAAAGGAGTTATGCTTCTTAATTAGTTTCTGAGTCCAGTATTGGAAGAGTGATAACCTTAAAAACAAAGTGTACATCATGTATAAACTCACCTATTAGAAAATCCCTGTATGCTGCTCAACTGCTGAGAATAATAGAAGTCTCAGTGGCAAACTTGGTAAGAAATGCACATGTATGACATTACTGGTGCTTTTAGTTTTGAATGGGGGTGAATTGTCTAGAAGCAAAATATTTGGGAAGTAGTGAAGTAACCAGCTTGAAACAGCTAACAAGAAAACAAACTCATTCTAGCTAAATTCTAAAGAACTGTGTTTGAGGGGTAGAGGGCTGCAGTGGATTAAAAGTCACTCTGCATTTACTTTATACAGGTGGTACCAGGAGAGACGGCACTGGCATTTTATAAAGCAAAAAATCCTACTGACAAACCAGTAATTGGAATCTCTACCTACAATGTAATACCCTTTGAAGCAGGACAGTATTTCAACAAAATACAAGTAAGTGTGAACAAAGCAAAGATTATGTTTTCCTTTACATGAATGAGAATAGTTAACCATAAATTAACTTTTCTGATTTTAGTCCTGGATACCATTCTTTGTATGCCAATATTCTAAGAAAATACCTTGGATTTTTTCAGTGAGTTCATTCTTAGCCTTACTGTCTTCATAACAAGCTGCAGTACATATCCAATGAGAGTAGCTCCCAAATACATGATATTTGGTACCACCACCTTTTGAAGGCAGGTGGTAATGATGTGAGTTAGTCTGGCCAATTTGGACACTTCATTAAAAGCTGTTTTCCTGGAGCACAAGAGGAACAGAATTGCTGTCTCGTTGCTCATAGGGTTGATCCTTCCCAGGATTTTAAGGATGCACAGGGAATGAGAGTTGAGTTTAGAAGATTAAGCTTTCTGTCATGTTGGCTGAGATGAAGTTTACCATAGTTGCTATTGCCTAATTTTTTTCCCCTCCTGCCTGCAGTGTTTTTGTTTTGAAGAACAGCGGCTAAATCCTCAAGAGGAAGTGGACATGCCTGTCTTTTTCTACATTGATCCAGAATTTGTGGAGGACCCTAAAATGGCTAAAGTTGATTTGATCACACTCTCTTACACCTTTTTTGAAGCAAAGGAAGGACAGAAGTTACCACTTCCTGGATATCACTAATGGGCAATCTGTACACAAATTGACTTCTGCTACCTGACTACCAGTTTTGAAACTGTTTTTCTGTGGAAGGAAAAACTGCAGGAGTACTGTGCAATATGAGATTATATTATTAAACAACCAAGAGCACATGTTGCTGTTATGAAAGGATGTATTTCTATTTTTTTTAAATTTAACGTAGTTGGAATATTATTTCTTAGGAATAGTATTTAGTCATCAGACAATAGAAGGGAACATGCTGTTCCTGGAAGAGAGAGGGTTTTCTCAAGCCATCTTTTATAAGATGATACTTGTTATCTGAATACTGTGAGGCCAATTTTTAAATCCAAGTGTAAACTGAGATCTGTATTTAAATAGAGAGGAAAAAAAAAGTTTATTAAGCATCTAAAATTGCATTGCTGGCTCTGAAGAATAACTAACTTCCATGTACCTGTTTCTACCTTTTTATAAAGTATAACTTGATCAGTTCATGAAATCTCAAAACTAAGTTAGACTGTATTGCTATGGAAGCTTCCCATGGCACAAGAGGATATGATGATTCAGAAGGTGATGTACCCTCTCAAATTATTACTGAATCAGTAGTTCATTTGGTAGGAGCAGATTGCTCTCAAACTGTTATCATCTGAATGAGGAACAGTAATTTAAATGTAAGCACGTCAAATCTGTGGTATGGTTTCCATTTAGAAATACCGTCTTCAAACTTCGATGTTGTGTTCAACTCATTTAATCTGTACTGCTAATGACTGCTCTTTCACTCCACAGAGGGCTGTACACTGGGCATCTCTACACAGGGACAAGCTTGGCTTACGTATGAAATGCTTTGAAGGGAAAGGCAGTACATAAACAACTGCTCTAAATTGCAGGCTAAATTAATAGCATAGGAATCTCCTCAAAAACCAAAAGGAAACCAATCCCATTCAGAGGTTAAGTCTGACAAAGCCTGCCCAGAAGCCTGTCAGTTGTTCAGAGGTACTCCTAGGTACTCCGCTTACCATCAGAACACGTAAGCCTGTATTTATGCAACTTTGGGTCGTTATCTGTGGGTAGGGATAATGACACTTACCATAGCTTTGCAAATGAGGAGTTTGTTGCAGAGCAAGTTTAAGTGACCTACTCATTTTCAGACAGGAATTAATCTCAGCCCAGTATCTCATCTGCTAGGCCAGTTCTTTCTACCTTTTTCAGCAGATGAGATGTAATTAAGACTAGTGTTGGTTTGTTTGGACTCTAAAAAGGTAATGAGTATATCAGAAATAGCTTCCAGTTACTTTACGGTATGCAAACATAATTGAGAGTAATTTAAAAAGTGCTTTTTTTGAAAATACATGGATGCTGCCTTTAAAATGCATGATTGTACCAATTATGTGTTGTTTAAATAGATTCTGGATGACATCAGGTCTTCACTGTGTATTTATTAAATTTTTAAAACTTTTCATTCTTTCATCTCTCTAATGCTTTTTATTCAGCAGAACAGGTAGAGCCCACACAAGTGAAATGCATCTGTATGAAGATAGCAAGCTTTATCATCTATAATTCCAGTTATGCTTGGGGGGGGGTGGGGTGGGCAGGGAGGAGAAATAAAGACAAATCTTTTGACTCCAGGCTGGGGTGGGGGGAAGAAATTCTTACCTGGGTTGTCTTTAGGCCATTTTGTTTCTGAAAGTTGAACCGATTATGAGAGTTTTCCACACATTGCTTTATTCTGGCCACGTACTTCAAAAGAAAAGGAACATCCCCAGCAAGCACCGGTTTCATAAAAACATGGGGTTTTCCCTGAGTTTGAAAGCTTAAGTTTGAACAGATAGTGAGCACAGTCTAACTATTAAACAAGCTCTCTAACCTCGGTAATTAGCCACTCCGCTTCAGAGTTTTCATCCATCTGTGACCCTTTTGCTTCCTTATATATGCAAACGTTCAGTTAGCAATCAGCCATTATGGATTACCATATTGAAATAGCCTATTTTAATTTGCTACACTTCAGTGTGCTAGGGTTTTAACAATGTAACTAAGCTACAGGGAAAAATCAATACACCTCAAATCCTATTTTCAAGCAGTTTTCTCAGGCTGCTATCCAGACCAAGTAATACAAGAAAAATAATAATAAAGCAGCTTACCTTTTCACCTCTGCTTACAACACCCCCCCCCCCCCCCCAACCTTCAAGGTTGTCTTTTTGATAGAAGAACTTCTAACAGCCCTACAGCAAGCTGCAAAATTGCTAACCATGCAAAGAAACAGCATGGATTCACATTAAAATACTGCCAATACTACCTGCATTTGGTATTTCATGGAATACACGTCATCTGGTAAAAACTCAAAAGTGATGGGGGTTAACTTTTCAGTAAGCGTTTGCTTTTATTTGGAATTTTATGCTACAAAAATTGCATAACTGAGAACGTCTTACCACTTAAACAATTAACATAATGAACATTTAAAATGTAGTATTTCACAAAAAATTTAGCTTATCAGCTATGAACGTGAACAAAGTTCTCAAATTTTATAATTATAAATTCAGAGAACTATACCTGTTAAAGTGCACATTTTACATTCAGCATTAAAATAGATAAGGCACTTCAATTATTAAAAGATAAAACTGTTATTAACAGGGTTAAACAACTTGATTAAAATACATGAGTTACTATTGCTCATCTGCATTGTAGATGATTATTTTTTCCTTCACCAGAACAGCAATCTCTGCAGGGCATGAACATTGAAAGAAATGATTGATCCCTCTCCAATATTTACTGAGTAAACGAAAGCAACAACAACAACAACATCAGAACAAGCAGGGTTTTTTCTGTTCTGTTAATCATGGATGACAGCACCTCATGTCCCAGCTCAGGCTCTTACCAATACAAAAATCCAACTATATTGTGGGCTTTTAGGAAGGAAACAAAATCTGTATCCAGAATATGACCGTAGGAAAGTAACACTGCATGTCTTCTGACACCTATCAAGAGGCCCAATTTTAGAAAAAGTCTACACAACAAAACCCTCTTACAAATTTTAGAGAGATGAACACACACAGCAACGAGGCCAAAATCGAAATTGGATTCTGCAGTTTCTGTAAAAGTAACGTTCTGTTTTGTTTGCTGCATAAAGGGGTAAAGCAATACAAAAGAACAGTTAACTTGGAAGAAAAGCTTTCTTCTATAATTGCCAGAGTCCTTTTTGTTTACTTGTGTCAGGTGTCAAGTGTTACTTCATATGTGGGTGACTTTGGAAATCCTATTTTAAAGGCCCCAATACTTCAAAAATAATCATGCAAGTCACCCTGAAGAATACACAGTTGAACATTTAGGACAAGTTATCAAGGTGTAGGTTTAAATAACTTGAACTTCCACATAGCTCAGTATTCCAATACTTATTTTCTGTTGTGTCAAAATACAAAACCCATTCTGAGCACTACACAGGACCAGCATCAGAGAATAACATGTTCCATAAAAGACTTCACCTCTGCCTTCAGCATTCTGTGTTCTTTTTAACTTCTGTCTTCAGCACATCATCAATTTCTTCATAAATAGCTCTGAAAGAAGAGGAACAGGATGACTCCTACATCACAGTAGTTTAATTTTGACAAAATACACCAACGAAATCCTGCCCAAAGCATGAACTGCCAAGAGTTTATGGTGTTTGTCCAACGGAGTAGCATGAGTTGCAGGAAGTCCAAGTTTCCATGGGAACAAAGAGCCAATCATGTGTGTGATTATACATTTAACCTGATACCTCCGGCGATTGTCACTTTTGGTGAAGAAAGTCTGGGAACAGGACTGCAAAACGCAAATGGTAAGCATAGCACGTGGCATGCAATTACTGCACTAGTTCAAAAAAAAAAAAAAGCTTTGTTGAGATTTTTTCTACCTCAGAATTCGATGGTTCCTGAGAAATAAGTTTTGTGTAGATGCCTCAAATTTTTACTGGTAGAAAGGAGAGTTCTGCCATCTGTTTAGTTTCGTATTAGTTTTCTATCTGACTATTTGGCCCTCTGGAGAGTCCCAGCATCTATTCTCTTTTGTAGCTTGTATTTAAATTAAGGATTTTCTTGATATGCAGTAGAACATCATCCTTAAAAAAATCACGATTGCTCTGAGCAGGAATTATTTTGGTTACCTTGGTTTAGAACTCCCTGTGTCGAAGTGTCAATCAGCTTCCTCCTCCAGGACCCTTACCATGTTTTATTCACCTCTTCATATCACTGAATAGGATTTTAGCAGATTGTTTTTGACACAGCATTACTCCACCGTTTTTACAGATGCCATTCAATGAACACAGTATAGGAGTTTATTCCTTAATTGGTTATGCCAGAAATATTGGAAGAAAATGTACAAAACGCAGCCATTCTCTAATGTAAATTGCTAATTTACATTAGCAATCCAGCTGGTCAGCTAACTCAGTCTAAATAGCATGGTCTGTTTTCTCACTCAGAAGAAAAAGCCATCTCGGAAGCCTTCTTGCCTTTGGCACCTAAGAAAACTGTTTATTATCTGTTTTAAGAGTTACTTACTCAGTTGGAGCCAAGGGATCAAATTCCATTATCTCGTAGTAATGAGGTGACTGTGACTTGTTCTTTGATGCAGCTGAAGAATACAGGCAGATAAATCCAGATTTAAATGTAAATGAAAAGCATGCTTACTGCATGTTACTTTCTTGTATCTTCCTGAAAGTAGCAGATTATCTCCTATGTATCTAGTTGCTTTAAATGCAAAAATGGACTGACATGTCTAAGAGAAGCCATGAGCAACAGAGATTTTATCAATGTTTGTTGCTGCTCCTAGTCTTTAACAGCCATCACATAAAGCCCTTAAGTTCTGACAAGAAAAACCTATCTCCATGAAACTTAGGTGGTCTGCAGTACTTATTACCTGCTGGTGATGGTCCATTTAATGATGTAGTATGTCCGGTCTGCAGATTCACTGGATTCAGAGGCACTGGGCTTAAAGGAGTCACCAACTAAGGACATCAAGCAAAGCAGTGCATAAATAGATTGTTCAGTTCTATGAGAGCTGACTTAACTTGCATAACTGCAGACTTATCTTTAGACTCTCAGACTGTACCAGGTAAATTCCAAGGTCAACAGCTCCCAATCTCATTAACTGCCATATTCCACAAAAAGTTCAAAACATCTTTTGGTGTTATCTGTGGCACATTTGTATAACTTACTTCTGCATGATTTGTTACATTACACAGACTCAAAGACCACGGCATTCACAATACAGGCACCTGCTTTTACTTGCGGTTTAAAATAGGGAATGTGTGTGTGTGTTTGGGGGCTGCTTCTCATCTTTTCTATTTCATACTGCCTACCACAGAATAGCATTCACATTCATAACATTACCTCAAAGCCCCTGAATACTGTTTCCATTGCTTCTGTCATGGGTGTTTTGTCCACAGCATATACCATTTGTCCTTACAGTGTTGGGTTTTTTGGTGGGTTGTTTGGTGGGGTTTTTTTTTAATTATCTTATTTGAGATACGAAATACACCAGAGTTAACATAATGGCAGCAGGCAGACATCTCAGCTTACGTCACACAGGAACAGATTAAACACAAATAATACAGCAACTACTTTCTGCAAACTCTCCTGAGATTCTGCTGGACCCAAGAAAATATGCTTTCATATTAGCATCTGTGGTATCAAAAGAGGAAACTTGGCCTGGTCACCAAATACCAGTGTTCCCTGATGTATGGAGAAGGGCACAGAATAGATCACTGTATCCCATTTGGACAGTAGTCGGGGTAAATCCAAACAGTTCTCATTTTGACAGTTGCCAGCGAAGAACGATTATTCTGAACATGAGTGTTACTCACATTGCTATATGAGTGTCCAGGTGGGTTGCTTACACTATTGTTTTGTGCTTCAGTTGCAAATCTAGGAAAGAGTAATACATTGAAAGTAACTGAGAAACTATCAAAACTGTATATTCTGACTGTTACATTATTTTTTTGCCGGTCTGTCTTTACCTTATGTCAGAACTGAGAGCAACATGGGCCACTGTCCCATTCACATAAAAGGTGGGGAACTACACAGACACCTCTCCTATCTTAAACTCTTCTCACTGACCTGTACAATTTATCCGTTTCTTCCTTTCACTGCAGCACTGTCAACACTCAAGCAGAAAGCCATATATATGTCAAGCATGTTTTGACCACTCAGATAAACTTACGCCTATGACTAACCAGTGCTGCAAGAGTAGTGTATTTTTAAGCAATGTCTAGCACACAGGTAGTTTTCGCTTGTTTTTCTGGACTAATGTGTAAAAGTAGTAAACCCGTGTTCTCAGAGCTTTCTATAAACTCATTAGAGGAATTACAAAGTACAATTACCTCTGAAGAACTGTTACCATTTCTTGATAAGAGATTACTCACAGGAATTGCTGAGCTTTTGTAGTAGTTGCTAAATCTATCTGTGGATAAATTGATGGATGATGCCTGTTTTTATCTTCAGGGTGTGCAGATATGCAATCTGAAATTCAAAGTGATAAGTAATGCTCACTTAAACATTATTAAGCAAATGTTAGTTACTTGTACTATGAACATCGAAAGGGTAAAGTTTTGTTTGGAAGGCATATAAAGAGTCTGAAACAAATTGCTGTTTATCATATGAAAGGCAAAATTTTAATTTTAGATGCAATATATTTATCTCCTTAAAATGTCAGAACATCATCAGTAGTGCTATATGTGGTAGATACCACTTAGAACTCCCTTCACTATTTCTAAAAGATTAAAATGGAATTATAGGCATTTATTCCTGGGGGGGGCGTTCGCACCTTTAACTTCAGTATCGGGACTCCCCTAGAGTGCATAAAGGCAGGGCTTCTGCAAACAGTAATTCTGAGTACCAAAGTTAGCACCTTGACTCACTCCTCTGACTATGAACGAAGCCTGAAGTTAGAGGAAATGAGTACCCTTCTCCAAGTGAACTGTTTCTAACACCAAGTGTCTCCTGAAAAAACTTAGGACATCAAGAGTGTATGAGAAAAGCTATCTGTATTTCTTTCTTCCAAGCCTACAGAACAAGCAACTACCAGACTGGCTTCGTTGTAATAGGAAACAGAGCACGTTCTGCTGTTCAAATTTACATAAGGGGGGGTGGGGTGGGGAAGAGTATTGCTTCTACTGTAAACAAATTACAGGGAATCTTATACTTTCTTACTTTTTTTTTCCCCTTATGTACACACGTCAGTCCTCCTTTTGAAGAGATTGAAGGAACATCCCTAAAGTTAAGGAGTACTTTTGTTTTCCTTCTTATAATGAACTTCTTGATTCCTCCACCAAGCTCATGTTGGTTTGCTTTAGGAAACCAGACTACAAAGGAAACGTGCATTCATCACTTACTAAGGCCTGAAGGAGACACTGCAGAGCCAGTTTCCACCACTGTTGACACAGGAGATGGAGAATCTATGGAGAGGTCAAGTAGATCACTTGAAGGAGCAGATGGCTGTTTCCTGTACAGCTTAACATTTGAAAAGGAATAAAGTTGTTTGGGTTTGTTGTTGTTGTGTTTTTTTTTTTTTTTTTTTTTTAAGGAACTTGTATAGTTTTAAACAAATTGCTATTTTCACAGAATATAAATTTTTACAATCATAATATTAAAAATTGGCAAGTATGAGAGAAAACCTGGATTACTTTTTTTGTGTGAAAGATAGCTAATGAAACAAAAAATGCTTTCCCAAAAAGATCAGTTTTGGCAGGGTTATTTCAAAAAATTAAGAGAAAAAATTCCCAAACAGGAAATAGAATGGACTCAATTCTAAAAAGCAACTGTGATCTTGTTTAGATACAGATTTGATATCGATCTTCTGATTGATCCTGTACAATTATTTTCATGCTGCTTATTTGTGTTATTGTGATTTGATACATACTTAAGAGATTGATTTTTTTCAGTCTTCTTTTGGATAGGAAAAGTTCAAAATCACAACAGTGTTTCCTAGGACACCACAAAGGCCTCCCTTTGTTTCTTCTGCGAACGTGTTAGAATTAAAAATGTTGCCAACCAAAGATTTTAATAAAACCATCTGCTTGAATAATATGGGTTTGGTCACATCAGATTAAAAAAAAAAAAGAAAAGAAAAGATGATGCATTTTAAACTTGAAGACTCTTCAATAGTATAAAAATGCACAGACTGCACCATTTGGATTAATAACTAATCCAACAGTGCACCCATCAAGCAAAAACATCCACCTACATAACCAGAATGTAGTAGTAGCAGCTTTTCAAGGAAAACAAGATTGTCATCTACCTTTTTTTAATAATTGTCAGCTGTATTTCAGTGTTCACGATGCAGTCATTTTCATATTGAGTCCCAAATGACTACACAATTATGAATTAGCAGAAGCTGAAACATGCAAAACTACTTTGGGCAATATAATTAACAACCATAATTATCTATCAATCAATAAAATACAAAAAAATACAAAATACAAACCATTATTCACAATTCAGAAAAAGCTTTGATTCAGAAAAAAGGATAAGTAATAGTGAATTCTGGTAGTGTAACAGTATTTCAGTCTATAAATGCTTATCAGAGAACAAATGAAAAGAAACATTATGGTTCCTCATTTTGTGTATGGCAGGTAATAGCGCTTAGCTGTAGAGGTAAAAAACCAGCATTTGAACAGATCTCTCTCTCTTTTTCCTGACCAAGCTTCCATCTTAGATTTGACGTTATTTGTTACTTTACTTACATGAATTTGAATTAAATTCTGCCAGTGAGACTTTCGAAAATTGGTAAGAGTAGCATCAGCCTGCTCTCTCCTATGCCTCTCAACTACAGAATAAAATTCTGCGTATATCAAAAATGTATTTTTCACAACAAACAGAAAAAGGAATGTTTAGTCCTGCAGTTCACAAGTTCATCTATATTACTCACTTCTGTGCGCTCACGTTGTATTCTCTGATTCTCCAAAAAACGAACTCTGTTTCGAGAGAACCTGTTGAAGTCGCAAAGTTAAATGTTCATTTCGGCATTTCTGTGATGTTGTTCGTCAGAACGTGAAACCAGTTACAACCTAAGTTCAATTACCAAGGGACTCCAGAGGTGCCAAACAAGCACTATAGGTGCTTTTCTCAGGGGCATTTCTCTCTGCACTAGCAATTTGACTCCCTCTATTCCAGAGCTGTGATCCACTGATGACCTATACTAACACCAGTTAGTTTTTTCTTGGGCTCACTTTTGGCAACAGGTATCTGTTTCTTCCAAAACAAAACCAAGGCACAGCTGACAATGATGTTCGCTTCTGTTCACACCAGAAGGTAACTATGAACACGCACTGGGCCAAATCTGCCTCCTTTTGACCAGAACAGTCTTCCAACCGAATCCCAGGAAGCCTTCTGTCCTGAGGTCCCCACATTCCCTCATGCCATGTCAGGACAAACCACACAGCTGTACGGGATGCAGCCCTCTCATAGTTCAGGCATTTGAAGTATTTTTTTTTAAAAAAGGAAACAAAAAAAACCCTGCATAAGTATGTATGTACTGGGAGTCATAACAGTGCTACACTCGGCCCAGAGAAGACCCAGTGAAGTGATATTCAGCATCCATAAGGTACAGTCCATTTCAGAAGTAAGAGCCCTACATAGCACAGACATGAGACTGTCTACACAACTGCATTTGCTACTCAGGGGTACCATACCAGTGCAGCCGACAGAGAAGGCAGGGAGGAACAGAAGAAAAAAAACCTTTCCAACTGCAGAACATAGAATATTTATCCAAAATGCAGGAAAACCCAAAAAGTTGATGGAGTCACTAGAGGGAGTCATCGCTACATACATGAGGCCAGTTTATTGCACAATGGTGATTACTCCCAGTTTAATTTGGACTCTATGTTAGTAATCAGAAACGGAGAATGCAGCATGACTTGTCTTCAAACAATACACATGGTATGAACCAGATGCAGCTCGTTAAAATCAGTTTGTCCTTTACACATCTCATTGTTCAGATGTAGTTCCAAAGAACAAATCTTCTGCAACAAGCATTAACCAAATACATTTTAATATTTATCAACTCTAAAGTACAATGCACCTGCACCCGGGAAAACTCGTTACATGTAAACCCTAACATTATAGTACTAAAATGCAGTAGTTTTCTGTTCAGTTTCACAATGGCCAATTAATTGTTCCTTTGGTCACCAGGTGAGTCTTTCACAAGGAATTTGCTGAATTATACCCTCAAGCTATTTATTATTCATTATTCAAGATATTCTTGCCCTTGCTGGTATTCATCAGTTGTAACAAAAAAGTAAGCCCACATCTGATTTACCGTGGATTTACAGAAGCTGAACAGAATTCTGTTTTTCCTTTACTAAAATGAAAAACTTCCTAAAGCAAGAAGTAAGCACACAATTCTTCCAAGGCAGTTACTGTAAAATATGCCAACACTGCTGCAGACATAGGCTTTAAGGATAGATGAAAACTAAATGTTGTCAAGATTAGGCCCAAAGTTTGTGCCATGACACTTAGAAGAATTAGTGATATTTTCAGTGCAGCATTCAGAAGAGGTTTAAAAAAGATGACTAAACTCTCTAAATCTGCTAAATGTAATCATGAACCATTGCATTTCATGCATAATGATTTCTAGAACATTTCTTAGCCATGGAGGAGATAACCTACTTAACATGGAAGGCTAGTTCCTATTAAACCCTAATACTCTCCATGAGTATACTCAGTGTGATATTTTGGGCCATAATACTGGAATTTTAAGTTTAAAATTAATTTCGGTTTTGCTAGTCATGCTGCCAGTGACATAATAGACAAATACTCAGGATGCCAATGCAAGCACTGCAGTGCTTCCATGTGTGAAAAAAAGAAACATTTTCTGCTGTAAAACAAGTAGAACAGCATGTTTCATTCCAGTCGAGAAAAGCAAGCGACTCTCTTAAGCATGCAATGAGGCAGAATGCTATTCCATGGCCAATTTCTGCAGTAAAGCTGTCAAAGTTGTTTAGAAAGGAGAACAAGTATTCTTTCCTGGAAGCATATACACTTAGCAGAGATAAGGACCATCACCAGTACCAAAGGGTTTGTAGCAGACTGATGACAAATTCACTGTGTGCTACCAAAAAGGAATGCCAAGTTCCAAAATTATTTTTGTGCGCCTTCATCTCATTTCCTGTCTATGCTGTTAACTTGTTTTACCCTATTTTAATGGTTTTTCTAACTACCTTTATGAAGGTTTCTGAAGTGTTTAGGGGAAGGGAAATACATCATTTTATCTCTTTGCAATCATGTTTCTTTTCTGGATTTAAGGATAACATCTGTCTCCTTGTGGAGGATCAACATTAGACATAGGGACCATCCATGTCCATTAAGTATGCTTATTCAGTTAGGATACCAAGGATGAGGGGAGAGGCCCTGTACTTACCTTTCATGTCCTAGGAGGACATTATTCAGATCTTCATTTACTTGTATTAACTCAACTATCACATCTTCATTCTCCACTGTCACCAACAATTCCATGATCCTCTCCTGCATCATCCGACAGGTCTTATACAATTTCTGCTTGAGGCAGGGTAAGAAAAAAAAACCCAAACAAAAACGCAACTGTAGTGTCCCAATTTGTCAGTTCTGGAGACGAATGATAAGACACTTGAGCACTGCAGGCTCACAGGTAACATTCCTTAATTTACACAAACCACACACATACCAAACATTGCAAATAGCGTAATTTTCATGTCTTTGATCTCTGCAAGGCAGGTTGACAACTCCTATCATCACAGCCAACACTCCTACCCAATCCCTACCTCTTGACCCACCTTTATTTCTAAAGATATGTCTGTCTCTAAAGTCTAACTTGCAAATAACAAAGACCCCTCTGGGTGATGCAAAGCAAATTTGATTTGATCCTGCCTGAATCTGATTAAACTCAGCAGGATACTTCACATAGATGTAATGGATGTGATCCCATTCAATGTCTGCCTGAAGAAAAGACAGTATTAGTCTAAAGGACAGAAGTGCTCTGTGACACAAGTCTCTATCTCTAACTATTTCTCTAAGTGGTGACGTTTGGATACACTTAATTTATGCACTTTTTGAGAAAGTAACACAAACCTAGCAGAATCAGCTGATAGGAGAATGATGAGAGTTTACTGAGTAGAATTTTGCATTATTGACAGTTGAAATGGAAGACTATTTATTTATATTCTTTTCCACTGCAGATTTTGCATGTTCAAAGAAACAAATTCTTTAGCAATAGGAACTTCAACTCAGCCAGTATTCCGCCCCCCCCCCCCCCCCCCCCGCAGTGCATTTGCAAATGCTGGCTGGCTGCGCTTAAGGAGGGGGGCGGGGAAAGGAGGGGGAAAATTACTCTGTTTTATTTGCACACTGCTGTTCAGAAATTGCTCTGGTATTGTTTTCAAAGTGGTCTGATTTTTCCTCAAAAACACATATACTTCATGTAAATAAATTATTTTATTTATGTAAAAAGAAATTTTGCATCCCTTTGCCAAATCTGCATAAGGATTACAGAGTACTGTACCTTTCAGTACTGTATCTTCATAGCCCAGGATAAAACACACAAATATATTCAGTTTAATGTTTATAATTAAATTTAAAACCTCTCCAACTCCACACTTTACTACCTGATCTGCATTTAAAAAACTGTGTATTTCTTATGACTCCATTATACAGGCAGACTAGCTCCTTTGTAAATACCAATATTCAAGAGAAGGAAACCGAGACACTGATTTCAAGCATGGATTTGCTAGGCTTTGCTCCTACCCACAATGATGCATGCACTCTGATGTTTTGAAAACTGAAGTTTTACAATGATGGACTACCAGCTGGTACAACAATCATCAGGGATTCCAATGAATTTGTTCTAATTCTTACCAGCTGATGATCTGGACCTGAATTCCTGCATATCCATCAAGTATGCCTACTCACTATCCAGTACAAAAGTTTGTTGTTGGCTGATACCGAGTTTTAGCAATTCTTTAACTACTGTTACCGGTCAGCACAATATTTCAAGTGAAATCTGCCATCTTGAGCCTTATCTAAAGTAGGGTGGAGAAAGGGAGGAGCCTAGCCACTAATGAAGCTACAGAACTGAAAATATGTTACACCGATGAAGTTTACCCTGTTAAGAGTTTTTATTGAGAGACTCCGGATAATCACAAGGACTGAAATTAACGTCTCCAACTCACTCAAAGCCTAAACAAGCAGCTCTTTTAATAAAGGACTTTGTTCTTTGACACAAAAGCCTAATCCAAGCAATCCAGGTAGAGCTACAAACAAAAGGGACTATTAAGCACTGTTACAGGAGCAGGCTAGCCATGCTTGATGCCTTATACCACTCAGTGTACAGGGGAAAAGATCAGAAACAACAACAATGAAATTAACACAGAAGGAATGAGTTTTTAGTCTCTCTCCCACAAATGGGAACTCCACACTCTGTCCTTAAACTTTTGCCAACAATTTCATTACTGGGAGCGTCAATGAGAATCCGTCAGTTTACTGTGGGCAACCTAATCTGTGCGCTCACAAGCAGAAGGGCCATAGTAGGAGATAGGAAATGAAAGACATACTTTCTGGTTTCACAACGAGAAACACTTACCTTGTCATGGATTGGACAGAGGTGGCCAAGTATATTAAACCAGTGTGTTCTCCTACCTGGTGTATCTTTCACTGGTTGGTTAAATCATCAAGGCCAGTCTGCACCTTGGCAACCTCCCTGGTTGCAGTAGCACTACAGAAGTAAAGTATTGAGCATAGAACAGCCATAGATTAGCTGCTTAGGCGGTGTCCATTGCTGAACAACCTATACTCAATCCTTTTGTGCAGGCAAAGCAAGCCCTCTGCAATCTAGTACAGCAGCTATTTGCCTGTGTTTAAAAGTCTACTCCGCTCAGACCCCTGCTTTGCAGGCCCTTCCTTCTTGGACTTGTAACTCCACAAATCTCTGCAACAGAGAGAGTGCTGGAGATGCAAGGACCTTCCAGGGTAGCAACAACCATGAGGTTGCATCTGCCTCCCCTGTCTGGTTCCCGCAGACCAGCAGCACTGCCTGCCATTAAAGATGAGAAGCAGCGGCGAGCTGCTGCTGTCTTTCTGTATCTCACCCCAGCCATGAACCAGTCCATAAAGGGACACAGCTGAGCAGCACGACCTTGAAGGCAAACCAACACACCCAGTAAGGGTTACTTGCAAAGGAAAAATTCTCCACTGGGCACGAGAAGCACACCGGAGGCTTGCAAAAATTAGTCAGTTCTCCAACACGTTTAATGCTGACAAATTACCAAAATGCTTCCTCATCACAGAAGTTTGGAGATAAGCTTAGAAACAGAAAGATGTGATAAAAGGTTTTTAAATTCTTGCAGACAATATGAAACATAAAAATGTCCATTAACATAGGTCACTATGGAAATGCTAAAGTAATACTGCATTTTTAATTTCTCAAATAGAAAATACAGCACGAGCAAGCGGAAGAAATGACACCACAGAAAGAAGAATGTCTGCATGTTCACTGTCAAATTTAAACTGGACTATTGCAATACATTTCCTTCAGGCTACACTTTAAGAGCACGTGGATTCATCTACAGCACAGCAAGCTCCCAATCTCTGAGGCCGCACACATAAAACCAATGCTTCATATTCTTCACTGGCCTTCAGCCTGCCCTTAAGGTACTGGTAGTAATAAAGAGAGCACTGAAAACGCCAGGACGGATATGAGAGAGAGACTGTGTCATCATCTGTTTTCCCACAAGGCAACTGCGTTCAACTGGAATGTTCTCAGGGCTGTTTGACAGAACATGTTTAACAGAGAACGCTCCATTATGAAATTCCTTCGCCCTTGGAATTCCCTAGAGCTTAAATTTGCATTGCAAGCTGTATTGTCCTTTCCCAACTGTCTAGATGTCGGGGGAAGGTGAAGGAGACAAGAGAAAGCTGAGCAAAACTAGAGACAGAAACCTGTTGTTAGATTCCATCTGGCAATCTGAATCCAGATATTAAAATAAAGGATACAACATATTTTAAAACCAACTTTGACCAAACCAAACCAATAGCCCCTACCAATGAATAATTGCATACCTGTAAAAGATTCATATCATCCGGATTTTCAGAGCCAGGAACATTTTCTTTTAATATTGATGACATGACTCTCACATTCATTTTTGCCATATCCAGTTCACTATACAGTTTCCCAATCTGTTCAGTTCAACATAACAGAATATTGTGTGGGTGAACAGAGTGAGCAGAATAATTCTTACCTCTAACATGTACTTTCTTACCCATTAGGTATAATATGGGCCTAATTAGCATTATTTTACTCCAGTGACATGCCATGAAAATGAATGGAATTAGCTCAGCTTTTATATGTGCAATCAAACTAAGATCCAAGTCTGATAGCACTACTCGTTTTCCTTACAGTTAATCCCACTCACTAATGTTACTGTTACTCTTTTTAGTTACCTATAGGCCAAACAGGAATGAAAATGAACTGTCTGTTCCTTTCTGCTTTTTACAATAATCTCTTCATACAAGTCTTATGCAAAAGTAAGTTTGGCTTTTTCACTTATATTTGAAATAACTTTTAACAATCCGCATAACAACGTCATGGGGGATCATTCTCATGCTTGAGTAAATGATTCCACTTTCTGGTTGGGTTACAGCCTGGCATTTATTGCCTACTTTACTTTGGCACACCACCATATAAAACACCTTCAGGAGAACAAAGCTGAAACCATGAATATAAATTATGCCACTTGGAACAGATGGTACCTTCCAGTGGTCTATGCACCCAGGTTGTCGAAATCACACATTGCCAGTACATTTCAAGTGGACCCACCCCCCTCTAAACCCGTAATACTGCACCTGCTCAGGGGTCAACAGTAACGCTGGGCCTGTGGGAAGAGGCAGTAAAGAACGCTTTGCAGGATTAGCAGAAGATGGTGATGACTTTGTAGAAGGCTGAGATGAAGTCTGTGGAAAGATAAAAGGGCACAGCTTGGGTTTAACAGAAGAATTGAAGCAGACGTCCAAATCAGAGCTACAAAACATCTTTGTCAGACTAGACAATTGGGCATTAGCTTTCTCATAATCAATACTCCCAGTGATTTTGTTCAGCAAGGTCTATCTACAAGAATAAATCTAATGGCTATTTTGTGATGAAATGAGGCTTGGAATTCAGATATCTTTTGAATAGGTTTGCAACTAAATTCCATTACAGAATGAAGTGGGAATGACTAAGAACAGGCTATCCCCTCGAGTTCTTAAGCCATCTAACAGCCAAGAGTCCTTCCCAAAGTGCCACTGCGATTTTGCAATGAAGGATAGTTTAGAATGCAATCACGCTTGGAAGCAGTGGAAAGGTTGGGGGGGAAAGTCTGGGTCTCTGCAGAAGATTAACTAAAGGCCTTCTGGATTGAAAAGCTGGAACACTTTTGCAGAAAGTTTCACTTGCACTGCATTTGAACAAACTGCTGGGGAGAAAAAAAAAATCCAAATCCAAAATCCAACCCGCACAAGACTACACACTTCAAGTCCTTCAATTCCTAAAGACTGAGCTAAAAATTGTGTTCAGGTCTGCTGTTGCTACATTCAACAGAAGGTTTGCCACTGATTTAATTAGCAGATACATGTGGAAGACAATCGTCTCTACTGTACTTGGTGAGAGAAAAAAACTGAGCGCATTCTCCACACAGCTTCTTCAAACAACCTTTAAATACACAAACTTTTGTACACTCTACTATTCAACCGTCAAATTGAACTCAGGATAAACCTGAATCATTCCTGTCTGCACCGATTATAGACATGTAATTCTGTAATTGCAAGGTTCCACCCAGTGGTGGATGGCTTTCACGCCCCCCCCCAAAACTCTTACAGAAGAAAAACTTCTGGAAAGAATAGCTTTAAAACATGTACTGTATTTTCAGCTGATGTCCAACACTCAAGCCATACTTACACTTAATGCCCTAGATGCTACGCAATGATACCTATAACATATGCTTAAACAACATTTATTGTATGCAGGCTGTGCAAACAGCTGGAGAGATACATAGACAGTAATTTTTTCTTACAGATTTCTACCTCTCTTGGTTTAATTTTCAAGACGGATAAAGCTTATAGTTCTGAACAGTACATGTTTTTGTGAAAATCTTACTCATTTTAGTTGAGGCTTTCAGAAGCTGACAAGTTTGGAGCATTTAGCTCACAGTCATTTTGAGGTAAACAACGTGCCCAAATCCTTTACACACCTTGAAATTCTCAAGAAAGAGATGCTTCCTTTTTGAGAACCTATCCACTAGTCTGTGATTTGAAATAAAGTAAAATAAACAAACTATTACATAGGCCAGGTTTCTTTGTTGTTATCTTAGCTGTTATAATTGAAACTGATTCCTGCTCACGTGCTTAAGTAGGTTGGTCATATTCTGCCCTGGAGCGTTTAAATTAAAAAAACCCCCAAAACAAACACACCTTCTTTGTCTATCGAGCTCATACAATTAACACATCCTGTTTCTGATTTTCAATGGTTAATGAAGTATCCTTGTGTATCCCCACCTTAGGTCCCCCTCTGCTGGTGTCAGAAGACGGAAACTCCACTCCTTTCTTCAGCAGTTCTAGATAAACTTCTTTTACTTCGCTCACATCCACCATTCCTTGGAAACCTCGTGCCCATGTCTAGTTTTGAAGTAACAGGAACAATAACAGTCACAGAAATGGACAGTCTGGGGGTCTGACAAGTGCTTTTAAAACACATGGTCCTAAAGGCAGGTCATTGCCTCCATCCACTCCAGCTAACTCCATTCAAAGCAGCAGGAACCACAAGAGCTCCAAAGCTACCTCTCATCCTGCTTGTTAAGTGCAACCACAGAGGGAGCATGTACACAGACCGGGAGGGGAATAGAAAAGGGGAAGGTGGAGGTTGACAGTTTTCCAGTTCTCTCCCTTTGTCTTCCAGTCTATGCTACTCCTGCATGAAGCAGGAGCGGAACAATAAAGTCTGCTTTAGGAAGGGGTTCTCATGAGCCTACAGTACAAAAGCGGGCTGCATCATTAAAGGTTTATCATACGGCAGAGACACAAACGCTGTTTACTCTAGACTTACCATGATAAAGGTCAAAATTTTCTCTTGCATGTCAATTGGCAGATTGTATCTTGGATTCAGTAGTTTCACCAGCTTGTCTTTGCAGAAATCCTTCTTCACAACTAAAGACTGGAATCTTGGGCCACAGTTCTCTATACACATGTCAAGCAACTGCACAGACAAAAAGCTTCTGTTACACAGATACTAAGGAAAAAAAAATCCAAAAAAACCAACTTGACTGCTTTTGTTTCCTTTTGTTTAATTTGTTCCAAGGTGTTATGGGGAAGACTGCAAATGGACATGAACAGATTATTGCCAGCCATCTTACTAAAATGTCTGATGAAGTTACTACAGGGAAACAGTAGCTTACTGTGTGCACTGTTACACCTGCACAATCAAAATAAGATGCGTTTGCCAGAGTTATACATTTACAACAGAGAAATATGGTCACACTTGTTTCCATATCATGGCAGTTACTGAACATATGGGACCTTAACAGCATGAAATCTGTCCATAGCTTAAAAAAAAAAAAAAAAAAAAGACTTGGACAGATTCAGTAATAGAATTAATTCACTGTCTAGCACATAGGTACCCTATCTGACAGATTCTGAAGGGCTCTACAAGAGAAGAAAATAAGATTACTAAATGCCTCTCTCCTAATCTGCCCTGTAAGTGAGAGACTAATGAAAAAATAGAAAAGAACAAATTCAACAACTCTGACTACAATTTCTCCACACGTTTTAAAGGTCACACTGATTTGAAACAGAATAGCTGAGCTGTTCCAATCGTCAGATTCATCTTCATGAAAGAAGTCTACTTCCAAAACTCTGCTTAGAATGCTCAGAGTAGGATCCATGCAAGCAACATGTCTGCCTTTTCAAATATAGCAGTATGTGATAATGACATAATATTTCTCCCCTGTACAACTGGAGGTGGCCGAGTACAATTCCCATTTTACAGAAGAGATATCAAAATCTGTTATCATGTCCCAGTCACCTGAAATCAGGCCAGTACGAGTCTTGATAGGAAACTGGGGTCAGTCAGAGCAGGTGCAGAATCAGGAACAGAACTCATCTTGCCTGGCTCAAATCTGGAGATGGACCACAGGACTATGATGCCCCACATAGAAAAAAATGGTCACTCTTGTGCTTTTTGCTCCTTAACCTTTATCTTGCTCTTTATCTTTACTTTCCCTCCCAATTTAAAAGGGAGGATGGATAAAAATTAAGTAAGATTGCAAAATTTCATGGTTTTCAAGAAGAAACTTCCCCTGGAATCATGCAACAGACAGGATATATTCTGAAAAGGATACACAGATTTTAAAGGACATTATTGTAGTGTTAATAGAAGTAGGTTAAGTATATTCTCCTATTCAGAGCAGACTGTATTTGACTAAGTTGAAATAATTTTATTAACTCATTTTCTAGCCTCAGGACTTGGGGATTTTTCTCCCAGTGTGATCAGGAACTTATGGGAGAAGAGGTTTAAAACCAGAAGAAAATATATTGCTGAAATGAAAACAGGGTAGAACAAAGAGACACTGGCAGACTGCTGTGCAAAAAACTGAGAGATAATTACAAAAAAAAATCTTGGCTCGAATCATTATTTTTCATTTGAGAGAGTACATGAAACATATGCTAATAAACCAAGTCATTTGCCTGTGCAGTACTTCAAAGATGGTCTGTGTAAAAGATTTTCATCCCAGTGCATGGGAAATTTGGTATGCAACTCCATATTATGAATTCCCTACTTAAGGGACTGAGTATTTACCCTTTGAATGAAAGTACTGAACTAATGGGCTAGATCCTCCACTCAATTATGCCAGTACAGCCCACTCAGAGTGAAACTAAGTTGGTGTAAGGAAAAAGAAGAATTTGACTCAATTATTTTTAACTGGACCATTCATGAACAAGCCACTTTCATGCTAATAATACCTTTCATTAGAACTTCAGTATGTTATTTATCATTTCAAATAGGGTTTCACCTTCCCAAGCAGTTCCACCGGAATGAATAGATCCAAGGTGGCAAGTCAACCACTGCTCCACATAGCACAATGGAATCTCAATAGAAACATGTTTTAATAACAGAATGGACAAATTAACTTCAAGCAAAGCATTAAACTTCCTCTAAATGACAGACAGGTCCTGAGAACTGTTGGAATTGACAGTTGCTATGTTCCAGGCTAGCTGATACCAGACATCCAGCTGAGAAGAGATCTGCACCAAGCAAAAAGGAGGGCGAATTACACAATCAAAGCCCTCTGGCTCACATGACAGCAACACAAAACTAAAGTGATAAGAGGCATCTGAACAGAGGTGAGGACAAACTGTAAGGCAGACACAAAAAGGTGAGAAGTTGGCCGGGATGACAGGAAGTCAACTACATTCCTTACCAATAGAGACCTCACCCAATTCAGTAGCACTATCTGCCCATCTAAAGCAGCCAGGTATGGTCCATAAGTTGTAATGCATGGATGTAGTTTGTGATGGATACTTCTCAGACCTAAGGCGAGTGTGAGGAAACACAGATGAGCAGTTTGGTTTGCTTCTTCCTATTTCTGACTCAAAGGGAACAAGTCATTACTCCATCTCCAGGATTACACTCTAAGTAAACATATACTGATGTCTACCCAGTAGATTTTTTGAACAGCAAGACACTATTTCCAAGTGCCAGCATTTAAAAGAAACCTGTATGAGCAGCTTTTTCAGCTGCCGTTCATCAATTACAGTGGAGAGGCTATGTAGACTTTACGAAGATTCTGCATTTTAAGAATATTAATTTTTCAGAAGTCTTGAATTTTTCAAATTTATACATATATATATTAAAAAAACATTGAAATATAGATTTCTTTTACTCCCACTCATTTTGTCCTTTGCTATTCCTCTTTGCCCATACACACCATAAAGTGTAATAAAATTGACTAGGACTTTTTTGATTGAGGAGCTGGAGGGCTCCCTCATGTTTTTGTTTTTTAGGTCCTCTGCTTTGTGAAATGTTAATTTAACAAAAGAAAATCTGAAGGCCACATCTGCCATGCTAAGTGTTTTCTACATCTGAAAACTTATAGAATATTAAAAGGAAAAACAGAAAAAAGCCTAAGGCAAAAAAAACCCCACCCCTAAAAAACAAACTCCAAAATTTAAATCTAACCAATGACTTGCTTTACAATATTTTCCAACAACATAATGCAGAAATGAAACAATAATTCCATCTTAAATTTCTGCCCACTGTGTTGTACGTCAGAGTGTGTGTGTAGACACAGGTACAGAGAGGGACACATTTAATAAACTACTTCCCCATGTACTGTTCAGTTCCTAAGACCTTACAGACACCACAACTGGGGCACTGCAGTAAGTGCTGTAGAAAACCAAGGTAGATCTACAGAGACAACTGAACAGGTCTCTCTGTGTTCATTACATAAACAGAGTTTATGTATCCAAAGTCTATGAGTAATAAGAAGTCAAGTAACACATACACACTTCGTTGGATTCCTGCCTAAAAGTTCTAATCCTCTTCACCGATTGCAAAATCACCACTGCCAAGCCTGATCTCTTGGCTCTATCAAAGACTGTGCATGAAGCAACTTCATGGCCAGACACGCATACACCTCGATCCACGTGACTTCACAAACACCACGTAATTTCAGTAGATCACAGCACATGAAGTCAAGCCATAAGCAACACATTATACAGCTGGCACTCACTCTTCTTCCTCCAAGTAAATAAATAAGCATCTGTGAGCCAGAAGGAGGAGGATGCTGTTGAGATTTAACACGTCTCATTGTCAGAATCAGGGCTAACAAGTGCAGTCGTTCTACTTCAGATTAAGACTTTCACATTTTATGCTGTGTGTATTCTCTGGAAATAAGCCCCTTAAGCAGTTTCATTAGAAAGATTAAATTCCAGAATTTCAAGGTTGAGTAAATGAAAGTGGATCAAAATACATGTCAAAAGAAAAGTGATTTGTAGGTCTGTTGCCCTTCTTAGTTGTATCTGGTGTAGGTAGGAGATACAATTGGATATAGCGTCTCAAAAGCTGGAGGACCACATTTACCGTCAGAAACACAGGTAATAACTTACAGTTAATTAAAAGAAGAACCCTTATTTTTGCAGAAGTTTAGGAGAAAAACAATTTTTATGAGATAAGAGTTGCACGGGGAGTACGGGTTTGTGTTTTAGGAATTGAAAATTATTCCTGTTTTTCCATTTGCAATGATTTGCTGTTCCAATCTAAGCATTTCAAAATGGGAAATAGGAACAATTCCATTAAGGTAATCAAGAACCCAAAACTGAAGATATTGCACATTGAAAGACTAATTTGGGAACAAAGGAGTTAAAAGTCATACATGGTCAGCAATGAGGTCATCAAAGGAAAGGTTTTACACCTGCTAAACTGATGGCAGTATAGGTAGAACACCAGCAAAAGGAAAGGAGGTGGGGCAGAGAGAGGGAGGCAAGGGTAGAAGATTTTACATAAGAACAAACCAGGAAGACAGAGTGTTAGAGGAAAGGCTGGCACTTATACAAAAAGAAGAAAAGGAAAAAAAAAAAAAAAAAGGAACAAAAAAGATTCAGGAACTCGGGGAGAAGAAACCTATAGCCAGAAAAGAAAAGCTGGGCCAAAAGGATGCGACTGCCTGTCAGGCACAGTTACATGTGTACATGTGAGGGGGTGAGAACAGACATGGAGAACGGGCCTGGAGCGGTAAAGAGACTGTGAGAAAGTGTTGAAATACAAGCACAACCAAAACCTGGTACACACTCCGTCTGCAAGCAAATACAATGAGCTTCCAGGTCAACATGATAAAGCACTTTCTTGGATATGCCTGAAACAAAACCATAAAAGTGGGAGAAGGATCTTAAGAGCTAAACTATAACGTTACCTTGGGTATATCTGCAGAGCAAATACCCAAAGAAAGGCTCCTAAATCTAAGCACTGGATTATCATAACTCCAGTTGGTTGTGTCAGATGTTCAAAAAAGGACTAAGGTGCACGAAGACTGTAGGAGAAAGAAAGCAGAGCTGATACAGGGATTGCAATTACAGTGGAAACCAGGTGTTTCTGTTATGCAAACAAAGAGAACACACAAAAAGGTGACTCATGAGACAGTGGAGCAGGAAGCCAGGAAGGAAGTACGGAAATGCAATGAGCTGAAGGTATACATGGGTATGTTTAACACATTTATCTGCATCTCTAACTTGTCAGGAGACACTTGGGCAATTGCTAAGTGACCTACAATTTGACACTATCAATCACCTATCTTCTTTAATCACTTCTCAGCACATATTGATATAGATAACTACTTTGCACAACAAATACCAAACCCATGAGTAATAGTACTCAGAGTGTACATGCAGACAGGCCTCTACAACCTCAAAAAAGGAATGGTGAAGAAAATACTTTTAGACAAATAATGAAAGACAAATCCCCAACTTAAAATACAGATCGCATGATTCTTTTCACAGTTGTACTATTGCTAGTCAAAAGTGATTCAAGTGGGTAACTCTGGACTTATGACAGCATTAGGAACTTCCTGCTACTGCCTACATTGTCAGCGTAGTGGAAAAGAGAGAACTATGTTAACATACTCCAGTAAATCTTACATTGACTGAAATCGTAACACTTCCCCAAACTCTGAGATAGTTCAGAAACACTGTCAGATTCTGGAGGCCAGCTTATCTCAGATGAGGATATTGCCAGTCATAACATATGAATCTTAGGCAGCTTATCCTGTGTCTTGCTCCCTTCCTTAACTCACCATTGTTACCCTTTCATTCAAGTTTCTCTCTCCTATGCGATAACACTTACCTGCACACAACAGGTATCGCACATTCCACCACGCTGCATACCATGCTTAGTTTAGCTAAGATCAGTACCATGAGGTGAGTAATAAAGTGGTCAAATGTAGCTTTTATGTAATATTCCAACCTCCGTATCTTTCACAAATAGGTGGGGCGCTCACAGAGGGACAGTCACTGGAGTAAAGAAGAGCTATACTACTTTTACGTAGTACAGGTTTAAAAAATAAAAACCCCAACAAAACCCGCAACAGTAAATTTAAGAATTTGTGTCATCCAGGACCCTATGAACACAGTAGACCATCTGATCTGCACTGTGGTAGTGCTGTACACACAAACAAAGAAAACATCCCAGTGAGTTGTGTCAGTGATAATTTGCATGCCACCTTATCGTTTAAAATGTTTTCCTTCTTAGTGTCTAATTAATATAAATATAGCTGTACTTACAGACAGGGTAAGCTTGATCTCCTTATGGTTACAGTTTTTTGAAAGCTTTTTCTTTAGTGCTTTAACTGCATCTTTAGGCCTGTAACAAGAAATTAAGCAGAAGTTACCAGTGAAGTTGGACTGTTTTTCTAATTCATAACTTCGTCCAAGATCCAAAAATACTGTCCTGAGATATGGGACCAAATTCATCCCTGTATTTACACCCACACAAAACTAGAGCAATTGCCCCACTGATTTCAGCAAAATTGCTTCAGCACTGAGCTAGAGTAACAAAGCAGTGAATTAGGTTTGTTACTGCAGACTGTTCCTTACTGCAGAGAAATAGTTATTCTCCTCTGCAAAGTCTCATCCAAAATTATATTATTTCACTGTTGTACAATAGATTTACTTATCTAGTTTTTATTGCTATGAAAAGGAATAACAATTGACAGCTGTATCAAGAGTCAACTAGTATCTATTTTTCATGTATGACGCAATGAAAAAAATATTCTCCTGGGAGTGCTGTCAGGAGTAGGGATGTCTTGGCTAATTTCCAGTCTTATAATTGCAGGATGCTTTTAACTTATCTGAATAATTACCATGTACAGATGGACAACCCATTCTACCCCAGAGACAGTGGCATTTCTAGCCCAGTCATTTTGATTTCTATATATACACCACATATCTTTCAGTATCTTTGTAGGAGGAAAAGGGTAGAAGATGGTATCAAGCCTATCACGTGGGAAACAGTTTTGCCTGATTAATAGGGCTATCTATAGTGTACAATTATTAGGGCCAGCTCAATGCTCATGATCAACAAAACCAAGATGTCCTAACGTGTCTTTAGGATCTCTCTAGAATCTAAGATACAGCAATAGGCATAAATACAATGTTTCAATAAGAAAAAAATATTTTTTTGTTGAAAATATTTTAAAGCCAATTAAATGAAATGGGTATTTACCATTACTGCATTTTAAAGTTTGAAATGTTGTTGTACTTCATCAGAAAAAAAAGAAGAGATTTCTCTATTTTTCTTAATCCTGTGCCATGCCAGTAGAGCATCAAGTGATGAATGGAAGCACGAGAGCGGAGAAGAAAACTTTCCCTTGTGGAAAGCTATACTACTACTATTCTACTCCTGCTCCTTGCTTCTCTCACTGAAGCATCTGGAAATGCTCTGGACAGAAGCTGGATACTGCATTAAAATAACCATTTGCCTAATTAGATACAGCAGTTCTGCTGGTCCTAGTATCCTGTTACAGACTGCGACTAGTAGTAGTTGCCTAGGAGGAAGTTATAAGAAGTTCCTCTGTAAGCAGAGGCTGTGCTCAAGAGGAAATAGTTTATTAACAAAAGCTCTGTTGCATAGAAGCTCACATAAAAGCTAACACTGAGGGACAAAGCGTGCTGTTGCTTATGGCAATAACCAGAAGGGAGTTATTACTGACCTTCCAAGCTCCAAGAGCCATGGGTGAGAGTGTGGAACCCAAAAAAATTAAAGGAAGGAAAAGCTGATATGAAAAAAGATACTTGTGCAGAATCTAAGGCATACCTTGTTCTCCTAGATAAAGCTCTCCAGTCGCTGTTAAAATTTGCCACTGCTAGCGGTGAGTTCTTTCAATGCAATGCTGAAGCAGATCTTACATGAGAGCAAATTTCCTTCTTCCCCTTTTGCAGGTGGGGACAAGGAAGCACAAAGCAGCAAGTGGCCGAGCAAAGCAGAACGTGGCCGTTGAGTTCAAGAGGCCACCTCTGTCCCAGGAGCCCCAGGTATAGGCATTGATACGATGGATCCCTGAACAGAAACCCAGCCACTGCTACACTCCTGCTCCGATGTAGGTTGGCTGAGAAATTGCGAAGTGGGGTACTCTGATTAAGTTAAAAGCACAAAGTTTTAAATCGGGTTGTAGGCAACCAAGTGCTCAAGGTCTTTTTCCAAGCTGGGCTGTGCAGAGCACAAGGGTACCTGTTCCTCCTGACAAGCAGTACAGGTTATACGAAATATGCTGGACTCGGGCGAGAAACCTGTGTTATCACCTTTCTCTGGCGCCTGTCTTTGGGGAAGAGCCTACAAGTCTAACTCCTGCAAGTCCTGGCGGCTGAGCAAGGGACACCAAGATGGGGAAAACTCTTCCCGAGGAACCGAAGATACCCGCTCCCTGCTGCTATTTCGTTCTGGGTCGCTTTATGTATGTATCATACACCGCCTGCTCGATTTTGCCCTGCCCTCGAGCAACAGCTGGTGCTACCTCCGAGACGAAAACCCTGCAGTTCTCGCCTCCCACAGGACAAAGGGCAGGCCACGGCATGGCCGGTCCCCTCGACTGCGGGACCTCGCTCCCCCGGACCCGCAGCACCCTGCCCCGCTCACCCCTCCTCCGTCGCGTTGATCACGTCGCAGATGTGCATGAACTGTCCCCACTCCTCCGTCTGCAGCGCTCCACACG
>NW_010546153.1:762-2368 GCF_000687285.1 Phaethon lepturus | reverse complement strand
CCTGTTTGGGACTAAATCATTTATCACACCCACATGAAGACATGTAGTTCCATTCTAGACATGCCAGGTGGCCTCCAGATCCTGGAGGATAAAGATGTCTCATGGCACTCTCCCATCAGAGATCACATCAGCTAGCCCCAGCTCATATGCCCTAGTGTCTGCAGTTTAAGCTTGCATGGTAATTACTGAAGTCTGCCTAGTCGATATAGTCAAGGGATCCTGCAGAGACATTCAGTGGATCAGCTGCTAGTGTACTTTTTAGGTGAGCTGAATCACTCTTGAGGCTCCACTAACTAGGTTAGTTGGATCTCCACTGCCTGAAATAGAAATAAAGGTGCCTGCCTCACAGGTAGGCATCTGAGACACCTGCACATAGTTGTCTTTATGAGCTGGTTCCTATCTCTGAAGTGAGGAGACATGAATCCCAGCCCATTCCCCATTAGAGTTATCTGTGCTGTTCAGGAGTCTCTCAGGGCCAAGAAATCTGATGTTTGCTCCTTTCAGCATCTGATCCTACCTCATTAGCTTTGCACTGGATGAGCATCCATATAGCACTGAGTGTGGTTTAGTGCGGGAGAAGGATGGACTTCACAACTCTATGAGAGCTATATTCCGAAGCTGTTTATTGTCTTGTCTGACTCCAATATATATCATAATTTTCGCTTAGTCACTGCGCACACACTCATGATTGGTTACAGCTTGTTACACACACTATTGCAATTGGCTATATACAAAATATCACGCGCTGTCCATGCGCCTCTCACAGAGTCAGGATTGCTGCTTGCAGGTGTTCCTGTTTTCCTCGCTTCCTCTTAGTTGTTTACCACAGCTCCTTCTCCTCAAGGCCGAGCCGTGCAGATATCCAGCTGTTTACCAGCTTCTCAGTGCCACAGCTCCTTCTCCTTAAGGTCGAGCCACGCAGATCAACGCCACAGCTCCTTCTCCTTAAGGTTGAGCCATGCAGGGTGATCCCAACAGTTTAGTGGCCTGGAGCTAAGGGTGTAATGCCATGTAAAGTGTTTTAAGGTGTCTTAGGTCTGCCTGACCTTTAGCTTCTGCTGGTGCAGAAGGCCATGGGTCTTCTGTAAATGCTATGTCAGATTTGCAAGCCCCGTGCCCATGTCTGAGAAACCCAGGGTATCTCAAATGTCACTAAATGCCTAGTTTCAGGCAGCAGAATTGGGTCCTGAAAACTGAATAAATCTTATGAAAACCTTGTAAAGGCACAGTTCCTCATTCCAAATATATAACCAAATAATAGCAATAACTTCCATCAATATTAAATAATTTGGAATATTAAATAAATTGGATTATCAAATATTCTATTAACTAGCTAGGTACATTCAGTGAAGTGTCACTACCACACAGCCTGAAAGGTTTCCTAAAGACTTGAGCCCCACTACAGTCAGCCTGCAGAAAGCTTCTGCATTCTGGCTATGTCATGTCTGAGCTCAGTTGGCCCAGCCTGATGTTTTACCTGTTGTCCTGGTTTCAGCTGGGATAGAGATAATTTTCTTCATAGAAGCTAGTATGAGGCTATGTTTTGGATTTGGGATAAAAATAATGCTGATAACATACTGATGTTTTGAGTTGTTGCTAAGCAGTT
>NW_010546153.1:0-416 GCF_000687285.1 Phaethon lepturus | reverse complement strand
TTTATCTCAACCCACTTTTCTCACTTTTCCCCTTCTGATTCTCTCCCCCACCCTGCCATGGGGGGAGTGAGCGAGTGGCTGTGTGCTCAGTTGCTGGCTAGGGTTAAACCACGACACATGGTGACAGCTCCATGCACTGCAAACCACACTGAGATTTTAATTTTCTTTCATTTTTCTCCTTACTACTTGCACATCCCTTGTAACTATCAGCAATTTCTAGTGCTGGCTTTCTTTTTTCCCAATGTTCTCTTAAACACAATATCATCAGATGTCACAGGTTCCATTCTTTCATTTATCACTTACAAATAGTTGCCAAAGTCTGATTTTATGACATTTTAATAGACAGTCTTACCATACTGAAGCTGTTTCCTGTCTGGCCTATGCACATCAGCAGTCCTGGTTAACAGGGGAGGTCC
>NW_010546152.1:9517-15928 GCF_000687285.1 Phaethon lepturus | reverse complement strand
GCTTTATCGCCCATCCCCAAACCAGGCTTTATCTGACTCTTATTTCAGCTTCAGACTAAACTCTTTATTGCTTATATTCGCAAAAGGGACAAGAGGCACAGGAGAGAGCGACCGGAGGGGCCGTTCCTCCGCCTCGGGGGTCTGGCAGCACGAAGAGGGCTCCTCGGCACGGTCCGGCACTTAGGCGGCCCTAACCACGCAGAAACGGGAGAGAAAAAGAGAAATTCCAGTGGTACTGCACTTAACCCCTTTCCACCTGCTCGCTGGAGGAAACGAGGCGTACGTTCCCCCCTCCTCCACCCTCCAGCCCCCTCCCGCACCTTGCGGATCCATTTTGGTAGCGAGCCGTGTGTCGGAGTTAGTGTCTGATAGTAAGTACCTACAGGTTTTGGGAAAAAGCAGCAGCTGGTTAGAGGAGAGAAATGCAAATGAAGTGTTTCTCTGCAGGATGAGCTCAACAGTTCCTTGTTTTCTCTGGCCTGCTGGCTGGCCGCTCGGCTCACGTTGTCGGACCGAGCTGCATGGAGCTGCCTGTGGCACAGAGCTGCCTCTTCTTCCCAACCTACACGTATTCATGGCCGGTTCATCCCTTTTTGTTCTTGTGCCAACTTTTGCCACTGGCACGAACAGCTCTTTTCTCGCTCTCTTCTTTAATAGATGGTGACTTTGTCTCTCTCAGCCTTCGTTTTACTCAACTAAGCATAGGATGGGCTTGCCGTTCCCTTGAGCCTCCTCAGGGCCCTCCCCTGCTCCTTTTGCACCCTGGTTTCTTGTATTTTTCTCTGAATGCCTTTCACAGCAGTGTGCAATGCACAGAAAAAGTATTTCCTGTAGGTGGTTTGATGAACACCTCCTTGTCTCATTAAAAAGTGGAAAAGGGTTTACTAACCTCCCTTCTCTAGACAGTAATTTTAAAATTTGTCTTCCCCCATCTTTGTTGTATCAATGATCTGAAGATACTTTTGCAGAACCAAACTCTGGCCAGAGCTCTTAACTCTCCAGTCAAATGCAGCTGAGCTATGCCATGTAAGCACTCGGTGGTTATCTAAAGAAATCCTAAATTCGTACGAGCACTGAAGCAGGTACTTTTGGGACAAGGGCTGGGAAGGGCTCTGAGGGGATGCTTGTAACAACAGGAATAGGTAGAACAGCCACTTACATTGGTCTGCAGAGATCAGTTGACATCAGCCATGTCAGAAATTCCTGGTTCAATATGTCCTTCAAACCTTCTGGAGAAGTAAAACTGCAAGAAATGTGCCACACCGTAAAGACAGAGGTGAGGCAACAATCCAGATGGAGTATATAAAAGCCTCTTACCCCAGTCCCCGGAAGTTCACAGGGATATTTTATTTTCCTTGTCTTCTAACATCTTTGACTCAGATAAACCAACAAAAAGCTTTAACCTCTTTTTGACAGGGTGAGCTCCTTGCACACAACAGTGCCTTGATCTTGGCACGTTTAGGCTGCCCGGCAGTGAACATCTGTCAGGTTTGGGGGACAAGAAGGAACGGTCCAGTCACCCCTCCCTGCACCCCACCTCCTCTTAGACCCAGCAGGCACCAAAACAAAGGCAGAGCGTGGGTGAAGCAGCATCTACACTCCAAACTCACAAAGGAAAGTCTTTGTTTCCAGGAGGACTTTCCCCTGCAAGTTGCATTTTTTATTTGCAATTAAAGAGATTGAGGGAGACACTGGAAGACTTTTTTTTTTTTTAATTAAGCTAATCAAACTGATTAATCCCTAGCATCAAAGGTTTCCCTTCCCCCCTCCACACCCCCCACCCCCAGAACAGGTTAGACAAACATCTGTCAGGAACAGTTTAGGGCGCGTTGATCCTGCCTTGGAGCAGAGGTCAGACTAAATGACCTCCTGAGATCCCTCAAAGCCCTCGTTTCTTTGATTTTGTATTTTCAGTATGACTAGCAATTCTCGGTGTCTGCTTTTCTGAGTGCTTGGCCTGAGACACCTCTGTGAACCATAACTGTGCTCATTTCCCCCACCCCGGGTCATCCCCCGCACCCTGGTTTCTAAAGCAGTTTTCATGCCAAGGCTGTAAAAGACAACAAAAGTCCCCAGATTCTTGTTCTGGGTGACCGTCCCATGACTCCCTGTAGCTAGAAATTCAATTTTTTTTTTCCAGAAGACACTAGGATTGTGCCTGAAGGGTGTGGACTGTGTACGGTAAGTGCTTTTTTTCCTTCTTGCCACCATTTTAGGACTAAGCAGCAGCAACCTGTTAGGTTTTGTAAAATCCCCTTCACGTTAATGAAAGGAAATGTATCCCTCCTTCATTTGTTGGTGTTGGGCTTTTTTTTTTAAATGTAGAAAGTGCCTGAGAACAGATTTTTTTTCTTTGGACTCGTGTCTAATTTGCTTTTTGAACATTTGTGACATAAGCTAAGACTGGGGGAGGTGAAACAGGCTATTGACAGGCTGTGGATATGCTGACACAGCACAAAGCCGCACAGCGCTGATACACAAGCGTGCTCTCAGCCAGATGGCTTGGGAGATGAAGGCACGAGCTGCGGCAACAGAACGCTCCATATGGACTCTGTTACCTTGCCTAGAGGTACCTGTTCCAAGCGAGCTCGTATCGCCATCATTACTGTGATCATGATGATTTTCAGATGATTACATCTTAAAAAAACCAAAAATAAATCTGAGTGTCCCTGGTAAAGGGCACAGATCAGAAACAAACTGGGAAATTCCCGTGTCAGGCAGGCATCTCTCCTGCATGGTTTCACGTTTAGGTGTCAGGCTTTTCATAATGAGAGCTTGTAGCAGTGATATGAGGAAAGAACTGTTTTCCTTTTTTTTTTTTTTAAATGAACTGGGCAACATGCTGAGCGTGTGAATGAGTGGGAGGTTTTTTTTTTTTCCCCCCTGTTGGGTTGATTTGATCAAATCAAAATGTTTTGCAGAAATGTATCAATTTCATCTGGGTTTTCACTGGAGAGTTTTCTTTTGAGAGGGCTGTGTTTTGATTAGCTCAAAGCACTTCATTTTGACTCCTCTGTTTTGGTGATGTTGGGATGTTAAAGGAGCAGATGTGCTTCAGCCCTGTCAAAAGTCTGCGCTTTGACCTCAAAGTGCTGGGTTTTGGTGAGGCTGTGCTGACATTTGCAAAACCAAAAAGAGACCCCAGTCATCTCTATTTTTTAAATTTGTATTTTGTGAGAAATTTCAAAATTTGAGAGGCTTTTTTTGTCTGTGTTCTTTTCCTCACTTATGAGACAGAATTGCAAAATGTGGAATTTCCATTTGAAATTAAAATCCTCTTGTTTTCCTATGTGAAGCCATTACCATAGATTCCTGCCTCAAAACATCCCTTCAGAAGTTAAACATTTGGGGACCTCATCCCTCTGCGTGACCAGATTTTCTCTTTCTCTTTCCCATCTCACCTCTGATTTTTCTTGGCTTTCAGAAGCCAGGCGAAGAAGTCTTTGGCTTCCTGGGTGCCCAGGTCCAGTCTTTGGCCATTCGCAGCTGCTACTTGGGGCTCAGCTTCCCTCTTGTATGGCTCGATGGTGTTGCTGGAAAGAAGAAACGGGAAGATAGCAGCCCGAGGTGCCACAAGAGGGTGCCAAAATGCTGCTTTTCCACAAAACCCAGTTCCCTCCCACTCCCTCTACCAGCAGCCAGAGAAGGCGGCGGTCTTGGACAGGGAGAAGGATAGTTGTGCTGTGTGCCGACAGACCAGAAACATTTCTAGGACTTAGAAAAATAAAAGACAAAAAGAAAACTAACTCCCTAAAGAACCACTGCTGCAGTCCAAGAAAAATATCCTCGGCTCTACATTCTTCTGTAGCCATCAGTTGGCTGACAACAGCTGTAAGTGTTGAGCATTGGAAGTCTACACACTTACTCGCTTCTCTTCTCCCGTCTGGCTAGCAACCATTCCACAAAGTTCTTCTTCAGCATGTTATCCATCGTGCGGCTGTAATCGCTCGCCAGGGTGGCCTCAGAATAGCGTCTTTGCACTGGTCTGGCGCTGGGAGTCCTTACACTTACGCTGGGGTAAGAGCACAGAGACAGTGAGTCCCACACAGACCGGTGGCACATGCTATGCGGTTTTTCTTGGGTTGCATGTGGTGGCCCATGCGGTCCCTACACTCAGCGAGGTTTTGTGATCACTTTTAATCTCCCTTGGTACAGGTGACCAAGGGATTCCTGCACTGTAACGTGAGGAGATGGCCGGAGAAGGGGGCTAGCATGCTCCTCTTCCATGTTGCTGGCTACTAACACAATTGCAGCTCAGATTTGAGAACGTGGGAGGAGGTGAGCTCAGGATATTTGCTGATAGTCTGAAGTCAGTGTGGTTTTCCCTGCTGTAGCCTGATTCACGTGGACTTTGGCTCTGAGCTAAGGCACCAAGTGTGCTCAGGCTCCCTCCTCCAGTGAGCTGCACACCTTGGGCCAAGGAAGCCTTTTCCTGTGTCCTCGAGAGTCTCAAGGGTGTTGGTGGGAGACAAGGGCTGACCTTGAGACCTATGTAGACAGTGTCAGTGGCTACCTAAGTCAGCAAAGGGTTTCACGGCTGATCCTTTTTTAGTACCATCATCTGGGGTTGCAGCAGCCCTTGCTGCTCTAGTAAGGATTCTTTTGGATCTTCTTGGGTGGTAGTTGGAAATTTTGTAGCATGGGAAAGAGCGGGAAAGTCTTTATAATATACCTGCTTTATCTAACTGGTCATATTTTCAGAAACTTCTAAATACTGGATGCCCCCTGGCCTCATTCGTGTGAGATGATTACATCTTGTTTCTAGTTCTCAGCCAACCTTCTTGTCTTCCTGGTTAACTTCCAGCTTGTTCCTCCTAACCCAGAGCCATAAAGTTTCTAGGGAAAACTTGGGAGTTCTTGGCTCTAGCTCAAAGGCTCAGGGCTTTAGTTTGATATCTCTCTTATCATTTGCTCATCTCTGTACACTTTGCTGTCTCTATTATCTGAGATCTACCTCAGGACTCATGTTCTCACCTACTTACCAAGATGCTAATGGAAAGAGTCTATTTGCTTCCAGTGGGGAGCTGGAAAAGGCTCAAAATACACTGCGAGCTTTCCAAAACACTTACCCTGAGACATTCTCTTCCATCAAAACAAAGCCCAGAGAAGCGAGGAGCAGAGAGAGAACTTTGAAAGACATCATTTTCTTGGCTTCTTTCTCTGTTCAAAAGGAGAGGACAGTCCAGATGTCTGGCCCCTATAACACATGGGACAGTGAACCCAGAGGGATGTGCGGTGGTTGGGCACGTGCCTGTGCTTGTAAATGTGTTTCTTCAGTCCTTGTGCTTGGAGCAGCTTTCATCCTACAAAGCCCTCCTCTGCCGTTCCCAGTTAAATTACTTCTTCAATGTCAATGCTCTTTCCCACCATGGTGTCTTTTAATGTTCGTTCCCAATACTTTTATTGTAACCATCAAATTCATTGTGGGTTGTGCATTCCTGGAGGCAAGGGCTTTGTCTTCCTCCATGTTTACAAGCTGACCCTGTGGGTACCTCATTGTGCTTTAAGGGTTGATTCAGTCTTGAGTATGTGAACAGGAACGTACGTTGGATCAGGCAATTCAGTAGCAATGGCATCCTGCTTATCCCACACTGCGGTTCTGCAGAATTTAGGAGCCTGATCTAATTTCTGGAAGATTTTCTGTTGGGATGGATAATGCCTTATGTAGGGACTGGAGCCAGAGTCAGGGAATATCAGTTATGACAAATATGCCATGGACAGTGACAGGATCAGATTCCAAGATTTATAAGTTTCAAGCTGTTCCTAGTCCTCACGTCCACAGTTCAGCTTAATAGCCCTTGGACATTTGAGCTCTTTTAATTACTATTCCAGCTCCGCAAACTCTGTACAAAAATGGTTTTGATCATGGCTCACAGATATATTTTGCTGTCCCTCACCTCACTCTTTGTTCTAGATATTTCTGGAAACTGCATTGCGATGGAGAGCTGCTGTTTACAGGAATAATATAGTAACAAAAAGAAAAGGTCTAGATCAGGACTCAAGTATCTCATCCTTCAAAAATTTATTCGTACATTGATATAGCTTTAGTCTTCTAAGTAGTTATTTGTACTCTTACAACAGCCCAATTACTGTTTCGGAGAGAGCGAGAATTTGCAAGTTTGGGTGTTGTTCGTAATTGAGGCATTTTTTACTTCTGGATAATTGTGACATCTTTTACAAGTGTTTTCAGCCCTTCCTGTTAAGTGAGAAAAATACTAAATACTAAAAAATAAATACATTATCTCAGGTGCATCAAGTTCTGAGGAATGCCCTTAAAAGCAAAGGTGTGATATTCTGAACACTGGCAAAATCCTTAAAATACTGAGAGCTAAAGCAATAGAAGACAAATGGTTACAGAGTGTGGTAACAGCAGAAGCAAATTCCATTACACAAAAAGATGAGGAATATTTT
>NW_010546152.1:7831-9486 GCF_000687285.1 Phaethon lepturus | reverse complement strand
GAAAGAGTGTCATGATTAAATAACTGAGGTTTTCCTTCTTATTTGCTTTTCATTTTCTATATTGGTGATACAGCTGTGGGTACGATGATGGATCTGAAAATAGTTAAGTTGTGCAAGAATAGTGTTCTGCCTAGGGTAATTATTTATGAGTCTCAGAGAGGAAATGCATTAGAACCTTAATTTTAAGAAAGGGCAGTGCTCCTTCTCTGCTGGGTTTACCCAAACAGGGAGAGAAAGCAGTCCATGTTTTCCAAGACTCTTGAAAAACGATTTTTGAGTTAATACAAGACCCCTTTGCCTATGTGACAGTGAACTGGAGTAGCCGAGCTCTGCTCGCCCTGTCTGGTGCGGTTTGCTGCAATACCTACTCTCTTTTGATCCCAGGATTTTGTTCCTTCACAAAAGGAGGAGCAACTGATGGGATCTTTGCAACATGAAGGTATTCCAGTCCCCTGTGCAATAGTCTGCTCTGGAAGAAGCGTGATTCCCTGTTTTATTCCTAGCTAGGAGGTCATGAAAAGCAACTAAGCAGCTCCTCATTTCCCTGCGTAGCATATGTTCAAAGGTGCGGATCCCAGCCTGACGCCGTGCACTGAACCCTCCTCTGAGGTCTTTCCCTTTACAACCCAACACGTACACTGCTACCAAGAAAACAGCCAGTCTTGTACCAGTTTGGGAAAAACTCTGCCAAAAGCATGGGCTGTTCCTGCTCTGCTACGGCTACTGCCTGACACTCGCAAATACTCTTCGCTTCCATTGTTAACTTTGGGGGGAGGAAAAAACAAACAAAAAAAAGAGTAAAAAAAGGTTAAAGAGAGAGACTGTCATAAAGCTTCTTACCTTTCTGCTTCTCTGAAGCCGTCCGGAGGATTTCAGCCAGTTCTGGTGCTCAGAGGAGACCCTTCGGGGCTTTTATATACGTTAGCTGTGCAGGACCAAACCCACTTCCATGAGGTAAACAGGAAATCAAGCACCTAATCAAAGCAATTCAAACCCACTTAGAGCTGCTTCATTAGGTCCGTTGACCTACAGAGCAGGAAAATAACCTTTTAAAACGTTTACATTAATGGCAATTAAACATATTACTATATCAAAAAATCAAGAATGAGCACAGATTGTGGGCATAATACATATGGTATTGGTCCAAAGCTTAATTCCATGCAGCACCTCCTACCATGGTAAAAATTTCCTTAATTTCTATCTTTTCTTTTTCAAGTGTAAGTGCCATCTTAGAGAGATTCAAGCTGCTCCTTCTCTTTTTTACAGGAGGATTAACTTTGCTAAAATCAATAGCTCCCATCGTTGGTATTTTTGCCACCATCAAGTCTGGGCACCACCAGCTGTGGTCTGCAACCCCTTATGCAAGCCCCAAACACTGAAAACAGCACATATCCCCCAAAACACACACTCTGAGAGGAGAAAACTTGGGATGCAGAGTGGCAGGCAGGAAACTAGTAGGAAATGGTGAGGCAGCATTGGCTAACGAGATGGAGGGTGGTGGCACAGCAGCAGCCTATGTGGGGTGAGGGATAGCAGTGGGCTTAACCTGGAGCTGAGCACCCATTTGGGCTGTTTCTGTCCCGAGTGAGTGATGGAGCATCTCCCTGGGGTCTCTGCAGCTGCTGGGGACATGGGTCAGTGAGGCCACCACCTCA
>NW_010546152.1:0-7800 GCF_000687285.1 Phaethon lepturus | reverse complement strand
GCAGAGCAGATGTTCTGCAGATGTTAACGGTGCCATCAGAATACAAGGGGTACATCTACTTCCCCCAGCTCTGCTGTGACTCCGTGCCTGGCAAGGTATTGGCGCCGGCGTCTGACCTGCCCTGCTTCCCCTGGGGCTCTCTGGGAGAGCTGGACCCATTACCTTTTAACAGGTAAAAACTCCCTCTTTGGGTGTGTGCATACTGCCCTAGGATCCCCATCACACCCAGCTTAATCTGCTGAAGGAGCAGAGCAGGATTATGTTTGTGCCAGCCTAACCCACGAGCTGAGCTCTGCTGGCTTCCTTACTGAAGCGAAGCGCTGCCTGTGGCTGACGGCACTGGCTTGCAGTCCCGTCCGTGGCTCGGTTCCCCCAAGCAGCCTGAACTTTTGCAGGAGGTTATCCAAGTCACAACCTTCCCCTCAGGTCTGCCAGCCTTTTTTTTTCTGCACGGCGTTCAGCAGAGCCGCTCGGAGCCATAACCCCACGCACCTGGATGTAGGAGGGACGTGTGCGTATCCTCCCAGCTTTGTGCTGGCTCAGCTACATCAGGGATTTGTGTGGGGAAGAGGTAGGATTGCTGGTTGACAGGGCTGAGCGAGAAGCAGCCCCTTGATGGAACTGGAGTAATAATGGCAAAATTGAAGTGGTTTCAGCGTGGGAGAGGGTTTTGCTGTGCTGGCACAGTGCCCCCAGTGTATCTTGTCCCAAACACGTGCAGAAAACCAGCGCGATGAGGTACGTGTCTCCGCGTAAAGGCTATTCATTCTGCAGTTCCTTTCTAAAAACTTGTTTTTCTTCTGCTCTTCTGAGAAGTGCTGCTGGGACACACGGGCAGATACAGGCTGATTTCAACCGCTACCTGTGCGCCAGGAGACCCGAGAGCGCAGAATGACCCGCATCCAGCTTACCAGCCCTTGCTGCTCCCTGGCACAACCAGCCCATCCAGCAAAAAGCGTTGCATCTATATTGCATTAAGATAAAGGCTCAGAAGGACATTGTTAGCGTAGATTAAGAGTTCGGTGCTATTAGGAAGTAATTACTGCTTTCACAGGAACTACTTAACATGTGGCTTAGTCCTTTAGCTAGCAGCACACCAGCATGCCAGCGTCTCCAAAAGCTTTTCACCCATGCAGAAGCGTCATGCCTGCTGTAATAAATGATGCTCTAAAATAGTTGCAAGTAACCAATTTACACTCCTAGCACAGTTGCTAATCAATAAAATGGAATAGTTTATCCTGGTGTCTTTATTATATGTATTCTGGGCGCTTCACTCCCAGCCAACTCTGATATCTTGTTTCTCCAAAGTGCAACCTGTTTGTTTTCCTCTCATTAAGCCCCTCTGTAGGATATAAAGTTAATAGTGTGAAATAAATATCCAGCAACATTAAATGTTGACCCAGGATTCACAGTTACAGTTATTTCAGGGCATCTACTAGTGATGCAGTTCAGGCAGCAGCATCACTCCACAATTTCTCACAATCTTTCAAACAAAAAACCGAACCAAAACCAGATACGCTGAAGTTCTTTCCAGAGACAGGTGGGCACTGTCTGCATTTCATTCTCTCTGTGATATCCACTGATCGATGCCGAAAATGCCGAACCTCTGCATACTGGTTCAGGTCTGGGGAGAGCAGAGGCGACGAGTGAAGGGCTGACCTGGGGAAGGGCCATGTGCCCACATTTGCTTCTTCCAGCCTAACAGAGAGTCTAATTAACGATGCAAACCTCGCTCTTCTCTAGCCTCAGCCCATCACAGCCACAGCAGCGCTACCCTCGTGGTGTTATCTGGAGTCTTGCTGCCTTCGCTGATAAACACAAGTCATTTCACAAGCTTCAGCTGGGTCCCGGCATGGGACGGAGGACACTTTAGCTTAGGTTTCACCCAGCTGCAGCATTTGTCTTATTAAATTAAATTAAACAGGAGAGCTGGGGCTGCCCTGCTTCATCCTACCCTGCCAGGCAGTGCTTGGTGAGCGAGCTCCGCTCTTCGCAGCAGACCTGACTCGAGGAGTTGGTGTTTCAGGAATTTGGGAATGCGTTGGGAAGATCACAGCTGCGTTACTGAAACGGTCCTTCTGCTCTGCTTTGAGACACCGAAACATCTCAAGGGCAACTTTGATTACAAAGCATTTCAAGTATTAGATGTCCCTGTAATCATGGAAAATAGGGCTTCAAGTGACCTTAAGAGGTCATCCATTCCCTTCCCTGCTCCCAGACAGCCTCAGCTCTGCTTAAATCACTTGGAATGGACGAGTCTGTTCAGTTCCCTAAAGTTTTCTGCAATGAAAATGCTGCAAACTTCCCAAGAAATTTCTTGGTGTTTATTTCTAACATCTCACCTTCAATGGCACAATTTCCACCTCTCTCCTATGGATGTGGTGAGTAAGATTTTCTCTTTCCCTCTGGAGCAGCGCTCTTCGGTCACTGTTCTGCATGGCACTGCTCAGTGCACCTCAGCTCTGCCAGAGACAGATTTCAGGTGTTGCGTGTCCCGGGTGAAAATAATGCTTTCTGCTGCATTTTGTGTGCGAGCGTTAGGCTGATCTGAGATTCCTAATTGTATCTGGCTGCAACCGATCAGTATTAGCATTTGCTCTGCTCCTCAAATCACAGGCAGAGAGGAAGGAGGGGGTTTTAAATTTTTCGCCCCGACCCTCTCCCTGAAATCACAGGCATTGGAGTATCGTTCAAACTCCAGTTCCGATTCAGGACCGCTTCTATTCTTAACTCAGCTTTGCTGCTGCCAAAGGCACAGCGGCGCAAAGCTTTTCTTGGGAGCTCATTTCTCTCCCTAAAATACCAGCAACCTCTCGCAGAGGAGGTGACTCTTACATGCTTTATTCTCACTCATCCCGTTAGACCTTTGCAGAGCACAAGTCCTAAATATGAGCTTCCTTCCCCCCAGCCCTGACCCCACAGCCTGTGTCCAGCTTTCCGCTCCCTTCCCGGGGCTGCCTGGGGTCCCGCTGCCTCTCACAGCCCCGGCTGCCGTACGGCATCTTCTATATCTCGTGCAGCAAAGGCTGGTGCTGTTGGGAGGGGAAACCGCACACCCGATCCCGGGTGCCAGGACTCTGCCAGGAGGCTCAGGCTGCCCAAAACGTGGTGAAAGCAGCTTTGGCTCCAGCTGAAAGCATCGAGGGTTTGCCTGGCTCCTCATCCCAGCCCTTCTGCTTAACCCTGCCCAGCGTTCACATCAAGCTGCGCTGGATGGATTTACAGGACATCTTTGGAGGGACGGACACCGCTTCGTCCTCTCTTCTGGGTTCAGACCTGCCTCCCCCTCCAGTGCTTGCGGGAATGGAACAGGTTTTTTCACAATGCCAAAATACCAGATACGTTTTTAAATGCCAATACTCCCTTTTAATTGCAAACAAAGCCTAGGGCCTTTTAAGGCTCCAGCGGTTGTTCTTGATGAATTCAGCTCACTGGGAAGGCTGTCTCAGAGCCTTCCTGATTGCCAGTTCTTTTTTGGGGAAACACACACACACACTCTCCCCCCCTCAACTAAAAATGGGAACCACAGAACACGGAGAGTATGGACTTCTCCTTGTTTTATGCTCTGCTTGTTTCTTTTTTCTTAAATGCTTGCCGTACCCCCCAGGAGCAGGGACCTACAGGACAGTAACTGCTGTAACGAAAAGCCCACAACAGCACCTGTAGCATCTGTGCGGGGAAGATTTATTTGGACCACCGAGCTGCATGTGAAAGAAATCTGACAAGCGCAACTTTTACCTCTGCAGTGAGCACTGTCACTGCTTCCAGAGGCTGGGGAGATGATCCAGACTTGCTCTAGCATTAAAACTACCTGTGCTTTACCCTGTTAACACTTTATCTTAGTTATCTTAACGAGAAAACCATCCTTTATTCCTCCTTCGAGCAAAGATAGAGCCAGAACTAACCAGCTGGGGAGATTAGAGTGGTGGAGCTGCAGGAAAGGAGAGGAAATAATCAGTCCCGCTAAATCCCAAGTATGTACCAGCAGGACGAGAAACTAGACAACCCGGTCCACGGCAAGGCGCCTGCCCAAGTGGCCGGTTCAGTAACGTGAAATTATTTCCATCTCGTGCCCTTGCTGCTCTCCTAACATCACCTTTCCGGCAGCCCAGCGGTGCTGGTGCCCCGGCGCAGGCGGTGGGGTATGGGTCAAGGTTTCGATTGTGAAATGACCTATATTTTTTAAAGTGACCCACAACAGAAAGTGTTGCTGCGCAGCTTCCCACCTCCCGCGTTACACTTGTTTTGGGTATAAAGAATTAGGCATAAATGCAACGGTATTAGTGGCTGAGCCTTTCGTTGCCTTCTGCTACAGGGAGTTTAAAAAGTGGAGGGATGAAAAGCGGTGAGTGCCGGAGAGCCCGTTGTTCTTTGGGGGATTTAAACGGTGACTCGAAATTATAGGGCCCCCACATTTGTACTTGTGGAGCATAAATCTGATATAAATGCATTTATTTCAGACTGGAGGAAATCTGATACAAATACCTACAGTTACTGAAAGGAAAACATTTAATCTGTGCTTTATAAGCGCTGCAAATGTTTGGAGGGGGGTTCAAAAGAGCAGCTCCTACTTGAAATAAGGTCAGGGGGAGTTCAGCAACGGCAGGATTCATCCCCCACGATGCTTTCTCAACTATGTTAGTTTAGTTTATCATTGTACCAAGACCAAAACTTTCCCCCACCGCTCCAGCCATCCGTAGGAGAAATGACTGTCCAGCCGCTCAGGGAGATTTTTGAGGAAGAAAAACTAAATTGACAGGTTAGGAAGGTCTGCTGTGGACAAGCGGTGGCATATTCATTTGGGGGAAAATTGAAAATTGAAGGGACTATCTGAACAACAACATTTCAGGGCTCATTCTGATAAGCCTTTTCCTTTCCTCGCATTTAGAATTTACCACTTACCCAGAGAAAATGACTGCAAAACCAAAAATTAACCATTTCCACTGTGTGTGTGGGGGGAAGTCTATGCAAAGCAGCTCTGGTTGCAATTTGAACATTTCACTGTGCAAACCCCAACGGAGAATTCAGGTTGTTGCTCCAGGAGACCTGGGAAGCGCAACCAGCCCCAGCCCAAAGTGGAGCTGAGCACCCTGCCCTGGTGGGAGCCCAGAAACTGCAAAGCAGCAGATGTGGAGGAGAAGCAAATAGTTGTTTGGTTGTGGTTTTCTGTTGGGTTTGTTTTAAAGAGACTCCAGCTTTTTAGTACCAGAACGAAAGGATTTTTCAGGATGTGAATTGATTTTGAAGTCAGAGTTTATTGCAGTATTTGCTTTGTTTTTAACTGAAGCACTAAAACGTTGAGGGCAGAGGCAGATCTTTGAGCAAGTTGCAGGTTTAACCATTTCCATCTTCAGCACTGCTGCTTCTGAACCTCCCACCCTTCAGGGAGCAGAGGGGCATTTCCCATCGCTCAGCCCCTTCCTTGGGGCTGGGGATGCTCCTCTGCTCCTCAGCTCGAACAAAACATCATTTAAATGCCAAGAGGGTGTTTCAAATGCAGAGAGAACCAGGGGATTATTAATAATCCACTTCAAACCTTGATTTTGTTTTAAAGCAAACTATTAATTTCATAGCAATTTTGATTCTTAACAAATTTATCAACACGAGCTTTCATCAACTGGATCTTCTTAGATATGAGCTGCTTTTTCCAGTCATGAATATTTTCCGCATAATAAAAACTGAACAAAAGGTGGTTTAAACTGGGATTCCACTTAAGTAAAAGGAAATATTTCCCAACTGTAACCCTCACTCTCCTTATTCTGTTGAATTCTCACCTATGTTTTAAGGACAGGCTTGCTCCATATTCAGATTGATGAGATTTGGTTGAAACAGATTCTATGAAAACAAAATTCTTAATTTTTTTTTTCCTTTGTGACGTGTATTTTACTGAAAACTTTCAGCCCATATTTATTAGATAGTAATTAATACATATTTTCAAACTTTTGAAAATTAAGATTTTTTTCAAAGTTTCTGGGGCTTCTAAGTGCATCTTTAATGTTGTCCAAATTAAATACTAGTGCTATCACCAGACATTAAAAAAAAAACCCAAAAACAAATTAAAGAAAGATTCAAATGATACCTGGCAGAAAATAACAGAATATAATCTGTTCTTGTTCACTGCTAAGCTGTCATGAAGATTATTTCTATTTTAGATATTTTCTGCCTTAGATCAACAACACTTCAGCAGACTGCAGTAATTACTCCCTTTTGTATGAAACCCCCATTTCAGTGAAATCTTAGCAATGTTATTTAGCACCCAGCTTCAACCTTCTCCTTTAAGAAATTTCCCCACACTCCCAAGTGGCCACAACAATTATTTGAAATTGTAGATAAATTGTAAAAACTCATTAAGACCACTTCTGCCTGACTCAAAGATTTAAATCTTAAAAAAAAAAACCCAACTTTTGCCCAAATCAGCTTTCATGTGTAAAATCAGAAGCAGCTTTACATTGATAGGAGAGCGGGGCAGTAAACTTTGAAAATGTTTGTAAACTCAGATGTAAAAAATCACCTCCTCGGTGATTTCTAAAACTACAACCCAATTTAAAAAAATCCTGGGGGGAGGAAAAAGGCCACAGAGGGTTTTACAACTGACAGCGCCCGGGTACAAACTGTTGCTCAGCCCTTCCCTGGCTCCAGAAATCCCACTGGATTTCTGTTGCAGGGGCTGGTAACGTTTAAATCAGCGAGGGGAGAACTGGTTCCCTTCGGGGGAGATTTTGCAGAGCTGGTTTTGCCCTGGTTTAGCCGGGGCAGATTGGGCTGGGGGGGCAGCCCTTTCCCCCCAGCTCCTGCACAGGGGTGGGTGCAGCTTTATTAGCCCCAGCAGATCAATGCTTTAGTCTCTGCTGTTTGCATTCTCTAAATACCTTGCATCTGGAATGCTCCAGCGAGGGGAAGGAGGTTGACTGATAGCCTTTCTTGTTTCAGATCTAAATTGAAGACTTCCCTCTTTGTTTGGATTTTTTTTCTTTTTTTTCTTTTTTTTTTTTTTTCCCCCAGGTTGGTTTCCTTCATTTCATTATTGCAAAGGATTAGGTTACATGGGGAAGGTACTGGGTAAACCAATAAAAGCCACAACAAAAGTATTCTGGTCAAGATTAGAAATAGATCCGAAGGAGATAGTGGATCATTTATTTTAGCTGTGTTTGTGTGGGACACGTATCAGTGGCAGAAGGTGCACGCTCCACGTTTTCAGCCAGGGAAGGCTTGGAAGTGCAGTTTCCGAGCTGCAAGCAATTGCTTGCCCTATTTCATTGCTCTCTTCTTTTCACCTGTGAATTTTGAGCTTGGATTACACCCTGGAAACCTCAGAAACACGCACATGGACGCAGCAGTGCTCCTACAAAGAATCCTCTGGCTAATTTGGTTTGGTACTTTCAGGAGAGCCAAGTAATGCAGCTGGAAGGATGGGAACCAAACTTTCCCTGGTGAGCAGCATCTACATGTTTTTAAGGCAAAGATCCCGGGATAACAGAATGGGTCGGATACAGGAGGGAAAGCTAAAGGCTTTTTGCTCTAAATGACCATTTCCTAGTATTTTTATCATTCATTTTAATGAGTTTCCTAGGAGGCTGTAGCACAGAGCACACAGAAATGTCCTCGGGCGTGTGCATCTATTTCTCAAGGTTTACACAACCTTTGATTCCTGAGTAATATCAAATTTATTTACTAACAAATTCTCCGCGTGGCTCTTCCTCGGCTGGGAGGGAAATAACAACTCACAAGAAATATTTAACTAATAAAAAAAAACCAAATAGTGAGCAGTAGAACACAGCACATCACATCTGGGTAACACCG
>NW_010546151.1:3636-5078 GCF_000687285.1 Phaethon lepturus | reverse complement strand
CTGCCCTCCAGCAGATCAACCCTCTGGAGAGCAATTTTGAGTAAGAGAGGACAGTACAAGTGTGCTGACGGCAACACGCGGCAACTTTCAGGACATCCCAATGATACGGATTAAATTCTGTGCGTATCCTGGTCACTTTGTGGGCTTTGGCTTTGAGTATGCGTAAAATGTCTTGACTTCGTGGCTTTCAGTAGAGCGATAAACCAGCTAGAGATGTGCTCGGTTAAGGCCAGCTATGCCTCAGCGCTGCTGGGGAGCATCCTCTTCCCCGTGCAGGATGCACACTCACGAGCTGTTAAAGATATGTGCAGCACGCAGCGGTTTTGATCAAAATAAGTAACTTAAGAAGGCAAAGATGATAGCATCGCTGTTATAATTGTAATGAGCCACAAATGCCATTTTGATGATTTTCTTAGAAAGAAATACACAAAACCCAAGCGATTTAATTAGAGATCTCCAAGGCTTTGTAATCAGCATGGCCACAAATGAAGGCAAATCTACTTTCATGTGGCAGAATACATGAGTAGTTTTCCCATTAAAATAAAAGGAAAGAAGAGAAAAAGACATTTTAAAGAGTTTTGTTTATAAAGATAGTAGGACACGACTTGAAGGACCTATATCCCCCATGTAAGAGAAAGACTGTGATTAGCTTAGATAAAGCACCGAGGTCTCGGGGGAGGTGGTTAATGGTTTACGAATACATGCATTACATTATGCACGTCTGCTTAACACTGAGCACATCTCCAGGGAGTCCTTTGGCAAATGCATTTGGGAACCAGAAAAGGAAGAAACTCCCAGGGAGTCAAAGACGCTGACAGGTAGCTAGAAACGTTCACCCAGCTCAATTTCAGAAGCCGTTTCTGAGCTTTTTCAGAACAAGTGGCAGAAGCAGCCTTTGAAGCTGCTGAGATCTTTAAACGAAAGAAATAGGATAGGTCACTCAGCAAACAATTTCAATTTTTGGCAAGCAAGCACGGAGAAAGTAGAGCATTTTTGACCTAAGTGTGCATGGGGCTCTGACCACCTGGGACTGATCTGCTTGGAGGAGCAGGAAACACTGTGGGGCTCGACCCGATAGAAATAGCTACCGTTTCCTTTGCATCATATCACCGCCGTGCCTGCGAGGTGCGCAGGATCCCACATGCATCCCAGATTTGCTGCAAAACTTCAGGGAAATGGCGAGAGGGCAGATTAATCCCGTTTACTCTGGAGAAGCCCATGATTAATGCAACTTGGATGGTGCTGTAGGAAGGGGGATGGCTTAAGAAGATGGAAGGAAGTCTGTGGCTGTCCTTACTTGATACTATATATGGTATTTGGTCAGTTCTGCTTTAGAAGCTGCAGCCAGAATCGTGTTTTTGTTGTATTTCTTTTTAAAGCAGAAAGAAGGTCAAAAAACTTCATGGTGCTCAAAGAGCCCATGGTGATGGATAGTGCTGCGA
>NW_010546151.1:1551-3605 GCF_000687285.1 Phaethon lepturus | reverse complement strand
TTAATTTGCGAGCCGTGGGAGCACTCCTGGGGGCTGCCGCAGGGCTACGGCCCCCCTGCCCTCTGCCAGCCCAGCGAGCCCTTAGGGCGGGTGGCCTGACCGCTCCCGCTCTCTCGGGACTCCCCTCCGCCCCGATTTTGAGCCACACGGATAGGCTCAGCAGGGAACGGTGTTGAGTTTGACGCATGAACCCTCTGGAGCAGAGCTGTGGTGTCGGCAGAGGGGACCGCCGTGGGCTGGCAGGAGCCAGGGCTCCGAGGAAGGAAAGGGTCTGTCTTCTGCTGTTACTGCTTCCCATCGCACGAGTAACGCCCCGACACCGGCAGTGCTCGGAGCCGTACAGGCGGCGACTGCAGAGGTTTTGGCCAAGCAAAGAGGTTACTCATAGGTGATGAGACAACCGATGGCCACGGACCGACAGAAGAAGAACATGTGGGACAACAGGGCAACCGGCAAGAAATGAGCCTCTGTCTACCTTGGAGAAGTCCCAGAGGATCACAGCTCCTTCCCTGTCCCACCCCACTGCCAAGAAAGCCATTAAGCTCACCATTATCCTCAGCCCTCTGAAATCTCAGGGCTCCTTTCAGCCTGCCTGATAGCTCAGGCTCATTTCGTGGGACAGGGCTTTGCTAGCGGGACAGGTCCACCATTTATTCCCCCTATGAACTGGCCACCCCAGCAGGTTGATTTCTCAGGTCTAGGGCCATCTGGTTGACCCACCTCCTCTCCAACAGCCCTTGGTTAGGCTCCAAAGCATCTGGGGGCTGCGTTTTTCGCAGAGCCTGACAGCCCTTTCCCTCTCTGATCCAACCGGCGCTGATAACCAGCGCTGCTGAAAGCGCAGGAACATCCCCCCTTCCCTCCACTCCCCTTTTACATCTGCTCTACATTTGCATCTCAGAAATTAGAGAACTTAGTTATGCGGAATTACATAGCTCGGGCTGCAGTATGGAACTGATTGGGTATTCAAGCTAAATAAGACGAGTTTAAAGATCTTTCCAGGAAATTGAGTGGAACACCCAAACTGACATTCGGTATTAAATATTATATTTGTGCAGTTGCTCTTTATAGCCCGTTGGCATTGAACATCTGGGAGCACGATTTATAACATACAGAAACTGAATACCTGCTCAAAATTATGCTCATCAGAGCTCAGAAATTAAAATATTACTGTGTACACTCTGAGCCAGTCCATTCCTAAAAGGTAGGGCTATTAAAATATGATTAGTTGAGCCATATCTGGTCTCAGAAATGTCATACACCATTACAACTGAAAAGACCTTGATGCAATACTATTGGCAAAGTCCCCTGCTTGATCAGCAGCAAGATGCCAAAGAATGAACCTTGCAAATACTTGCCCCAGCACCAGGAGGGAAATTAAAAAGAGAAGGGGGTCTCGGAGTTTTTGGTTGTACAGATTAGGGTGGCTTTGGGCTCTTCCTTACGGCAGGCGAGCGCTGAAATCATGCATGGTTTTTTTTTTTTCTCTAATGTGGGAAGAGCCCCGCTGCCCCCGGCACGTGTTGCCTCTTAATCTTCACCCAGGACAGAGGTGGGGATCATCCCCTGCCACAGCCCTGTCCCAGTCCCCAGCAATCGCAGCTCCCCATCTCCAACATGTTCACGTTTCCAAGAGCGCCGGGCGCTTCATGGGTGGTCGGGATTGCATTTCCCCCCTTGCCAGAGAATAAAATCCAAACAACAACCACAGAAAACCTGCAGGGACTAGGCTCAGGTTGGGGTAATTATGATCTTCTTCCGCTTCTTGCAACACAGTGAGAGAGAGAGATATATATATTTATATATGTATAAAAAATCCTTTGCAATATATGATCGTCTCTCCTAATGAGGCGGATTGACCTAATCAGGTCAGCGTTGCACAGCGTTAATCACTGTAAGCATTTCTCTGCTGAAACCTCTGCGAGGGCAAATCACCCCACGGGCAGGGCTCAGCCAAGGGGGGCTTGGTGCCGGATGCCCCATCCCCAGCGCCCGCGGGCAGAGCTCGCCGGCTCGGGGCTTGTCTCCACATTCAGGCGAAACCCCTTCCCAGG
>NW_010546151.1:0-1474 GCF_000687285.1 Phaethon lepturus | reverse complement strand
ACTCAGGAGAAACCTCCTCTCCGGGCTGGCCAAGGGTTCAAGGCAATCGCCCGCCCTGGAAAAGTCAGTCCGAGGCACCGCTCGGCCAGTGCAATTGCAACAGCAACAAAATCCCCCAGAGCCGGCCCTTGTTCTCCGTAACTGAAGACATTTCCCATAGGCGGGGGGGGTTTTTTTTTTTTTTTTTTTTTTTAAGCGTGGCTGCGCTAAACCAGACATCCGAGTAAGATGCGGTTTTGCAAAAACAAGGCAGAAATGCGGGTTTTGTTTTTTGGTAAGGTCTCGGGACTGAGGCCAGGCGAGGTCCCAGCCTTGCTGCCCCCGTTTTGCTGCTCTCTGCCCGCCCCAGACCGCACCGAAATCCCCCCTAACGCGGAGGCATGCCCTGGCCCTGCGGGAGCTGCCGCTCCCCGGCTTTGTCAGGGCTTATTACTCCGTGTTTTCACACTTATCCCCAAGGTGTTGAACTCGCCCTGAAGGTTAATTAGTAATTTATTGCGCTGTCATCAGTTCGAGGCTACTAATGGCTTCAATTTAGCCCCAGGGCTTTTGGTTTTTTCTTTTTTTTTCCTCCCTTCCTTTCCTCCTGCCTGCTTTGGAGTTGCAGTATCTGCTCGAAAAAGCACCGGGAAATAAAATCCAAAGGGGCAGCTGGAGGTGCCCCCTCCCCAGCTGCGGGAGTGGGCCCCAGTGGTCCCATACCTCTGGCCTGATTTGCAAAGAAACAATTTAAAGCAATTTACACGGAACTGCAAAACCGAGGGCGTTTTGGGGTGCTCCTAAATGCCCAGCTTGAAGCAATGTGCTTTGGACAGCTTTTTCCAAGGCAAGGTGGTCACGGAGCGTGGACCTTGGGCCAAAGGGTGTTCCGTGAGCTGTACCCGTGGTTAGCAGCATCCCCCTCTTCCCACGCGGGACACAAAATCATCCTGGCTGGGGAAACCTAAACCAGCTTCACTCACACGGAGACATCTGCAAGCGGGCAGAGGGGACCCTGTGAGGAGGGCACACCGCGCCCACCACCCCGGCGTCTGGGCGCCTGTTTTTTGCACACACGGCTGCAGGGCTTGGCTGGCTTAGCAAAGAGCTGTGGTTTGATCCAGCAAGGGCTGAGGTTGGGGGGCACGGGGGAGCAGAGCTATTTTGCCCTTCCTGTAACGTGCCTCCAGCGTGCCTCAGTTTCCCCATTTGTTTCCACGGTGGATGTGCAGCCCGCCAGCAGGCGCACACGCAGCCCCCCCGGGCAACCTGAATAGCAAACCACTCCCCAAAAACCCACCCACCGGCCCTCAAACCCTCCACCCACGTAGATAGGACTTAGATGCCGTCCCACCAGCGATCCCTCTTCTTCCTGCCCCCGGCTGCTTCCCAAGGGGTGTTGTGTCCCCCGTCACGGGAAGGCTAAGCAGAGGGAGCACTGTGTCCCCCGCTCTGTCCCCACCACGTCCCCCTCGGCCCTGCCTTGCCTGATGGA
>NW_010546150.1:0-1149 GCF_000687285.1 Phaethon lepturus | reverse complement strand
CTGCAGGGAGCACGTGCCTTCCTCCCACGGGACCTCCCATCCGCAGCGAAAGTTGTGGGACGTGCAGAGCTGAAACAAGGTGGTAAAAGGACTTGGGTGACTATTCATTTGGAATTTCTAATTAATATATTCCAGCTGCATCCCTTTTGGGTTCCCTTTCCAGCAGCGCCCGTGCAAGCGCGCGCAGAGAGTCCCAGACAATAGATGTGAAATGCTTTTTCCATAAGCCTTCGCAGCAGAAGCCAGAACGCAAAAACCTTACTGTCAGGGGAAAATACCACGTAACTGATGTGACCAGCCCATCTCAGACTCCGAGCAGTGGGTCACCTACCGCGTGCCAATCCCGATAAATGTCATTGCCTGAATCTGAACAATAAATAGCGGCCTGAAAATGGCAGTCTTTGTGCCGCTCCGTTTCGTCTTGCCAGCAGGCAGGCTTGTCGTAAGCCGTTTGGCCGGCTGCACCAGCGGTCTTCAGGCGCGGCTGCCTGGGCAAGTGTTTGCCACCCTGCTAAATACACCGGGGGCTACCGGGGACGCTCAGCACCCCCGGCCCAGGAGGGCTCGGTGCCTGCTCCGAGGGAGCCGGGGCAGCTCAGGTGGCTTCTGCCGGGGAGAGGACGGAGAGGTTGCAGAATTAAGACTGACAAGCTGACGAGATAAACTGGTCAGATAAAAGGTTGACAGAAATAATTTTACACGACGTTACTGTGAACAGCTAATTTATACACAGATGAGCCCATGACAGACTCAGCGGAGGGTGGCAGACGAGCGGGGAATGAAGAGCACTTCATTTATTCTCTGCAACAGGAGGGGGAGTATCAGGAGCCGGCTGCCTGGGACCACTTCTCTCTTTCAAAGTTATCAAACTTTATCTGGTTTCTTTCCTGCAAATTAGCAAGGCCAGAAGAGAAATAAAAACACTGAATCCATCAACGTTCCTGCTTTTTTCCAGGCCACGGGTGAGAAGTCAGGATGATTTTGCAAAACACAGCCTTGATTTTCTCCTGCAAAAACCAGGCGAGCCACCATGTTTGCGCACCACGTGGGGCTTTTGCTCTGCTTTTAAGTCAAGCCAGAGTCATCGTTTCTCCCTCTTCAGCTTTTTTCAGCTCGGTTGGCTCACTGGGAATGGAACGAGTCTCTCCT
>NW_010546149.1:22313-25508 GCF_000687285.1 Phaethon lepturus | reverse complement strand
CCGACTTACTGCAGGGCGGCCTCTAAGCCCTCCGCTCGGTAAAACACCACCAGCGCGGTGTGTTCCGTTTCTCCCGTTGCCTCCGTTTATCCTCTCCTAAGCATGCCCTCAACTGCCCGCAATTTCAGCTGCTAATTAATTGAAATATTAATATCTCGTGCGCAAACAGATTAATAGTGCCCAGCGGAAAAGGCCGTGAAATCTGTCGTTGAGAGTTTCAAACCGGCAGCGGGGACACGCTCACAAAACCAAACCTGTAAGAAGCGAAACGAAATCTGCCCGCCTGCGATTTACCAACGGTCCCAAGGCGCACGGAAAGCCATCCTTGCGCTTGCCGGCCTCCTCGGCATCATTTTCATCACAATTCTCCACTGCTTGGTAACCGGTTCTTCTGCTGAAGACGCATCCATCCTCGTCCCGCACGGCATCTAGCCGACACGCCACAAGAAAACGGGAACTTGCGCAGCTGGGAGGATCCGAGCATCTCGCTGTGCGGTGCTTTGAGATCCTCAGCTGAAAAATCCGGAGCAGTGCAAGATACCTGCTTACGTAAGGATGTGAGGAGGCGAAGGCGACTCTGAAAGATTGCACTTCCCTGTTTCAGGTGGATGGGACAGTTAATTTCTATGGATGCCACTGCAAACTGCAAGTGGTATAAAAGTCTCCTTTTTCTCATTAATTTTTTCCATTTGCACTCCAACTCTCTTTCCTGCCTGCTTGTTCAACAAGAAAAGCCCTTCCCGGGACCAAACCGCACTGAGTTGAATGGCAAACCTGCCTGAAAAAGGAAGGCTAGGAATAAGCACAGAGCTTAGGGCTTGAGTCGGTAAAAGAGCACTCAAAATGTGCCATCACTTGCAGCTAGCTGAGAGAAACAAGAAAAGCACTCAAAACAGCTCTTAACAGACATTTCTCTTTCAGCTAGTAACCCAAAACCAAACGAGCACTAAAATGCAACCCACAGTCTAAAAGGTACACCTAGCTCATAGCTACATTCCCCAATTTTACCCTGGAAAAATCCCTCGGAATTGTAACGCTAAATGGCAAACGTTGCCACTGTACCGCAGGTTTTAACTCCTTTACCTCTCCTGTTTGTTCGCAGGACAAAGTAGCTCCTTGTATATAAAAACACGTCTGTTTCGGTCTTTCAAGAAATACAGTACAAGCTTCATTAATGATTAGGGAAAAGTTGGATTCTGCCAGAGTCACAGTAATTTCATCAAACATTTCATTATAATAATTAACTTCGTCTTGCAATCATGCTACTGATGGTCTGAATTAATTAAAACTACTGCTGTGTTTGCTTTCCTTTTTTGTTTGTTGTGCACCCAAAAAGATCAGATTTATTAATCCATCAGAACATTTACATTCATAAAGCATTTATGTTCATCGTTTATATAAAAATTCCATACATTATCATTCCTTATTTCTCACAACAAAAGGGGGCACCTCTCCTAAGTACCGGTCAGTTTTATTTAACATAAAACAATTAAGAATATAACCAGGGTTTGGGCAGTGCTCTCACAGACAATTGAAAGTACTACATTTCTTGATTTTAATCAATATTATCCTAATCATGGGGCACCAAAGCAAGAAGAAAAAAAGGAAAGTAAAAGAAAACAACAGAGGAATCCTCTTCCAGTCGGGGCTCGATACACGGATCTGCTCTGTAACTGCTTCTGTGGACGTAAACTCGGTGTAATAGAAAGCTGGCTCTGGCTACAACGTTTTGCAGCACATAACCAAGCAATTTGGTACGATTCCTGAAAGTATCGATAATACAGAACCGCAACACACAATCGCATTCTGAGGCTGATCTCACTCAGAGCAGAGCATGAAGTAATCAAAGCCGTACATCTTTTCTCTGAGAAAAAGTGTTCTTGAGGCAGACACAGCTCGGAAACAATGCGGTAATTGTTTAACTGTTTCCAATATCGAGGCAATAGATGGAGAAGAAATGCGTCGAGTGAGAACAGTATTACCTCGTTATTTAGGTATCTTTGAGAAGCAACAGCACTGTTTACCTGCTGTGTGAGTTCTGGCTACTATTTATCTTCGCTTCGCTGCGGCAACTGGTTTGGACTTTCGGAAAAAAGTGCCCGGGCGAACCGAGAAAACAGCTGCGGCGTTTACCTAGAGATCAAACCCCGCAGCCACCGACTGCAGCAGCGCGCAGCACAAGTGACGGACAAAGACAATTCAAAACGAGCGAAAGAGCGTTTGCTTTACGTTCTTGTCTTGCGAATAGTTAACTAGGCTAGCAATCCAATGAAACAACACGGCAAATATTTCTACCTGCTGTTCGGCTAAGACAACCGTCAGACCTATATCTGTGTCTGGCTGGCTCAAGGAGAGTGAGCACGCAGAAGTTTGGCCTCGTGCAGTTCTGGCCAGAACGGGGCTGCACATTTTGCTTTTGTTCAGATGTTTTCCTCCTCTGGAATCGCCTTCCCTTTGTTCCAACCAAGCCACATTGCTTTTTATTTCCTCTTTTTAAGGTCTTGTATTGCATACTTAGGAATCCTGAACAGAGTCACCGAATATGTATGTAAAACACATATAAAACATCTCTGTTGTACACACACACGGAAGACTGGCTTATTGAACAGAGGCCTGATTTTTTCCAGCACTGCAGCTCCTGTTAGTCCTTCTTTTTTGCAATATATGTAAGACAAACGAGAGCAGCAGCTATCATCCTGAAAGCAAGCGCATGGCTATGATATTTATTACACATACTCTGTTTGATACTGCAGTCTCCTGAATAAGAACAGCTAAACTGCTGAAGTATTTGCCCCATGAAGGCAGCAGCAGCAGCATGAAAAAATAAAACGGGAGTCATGTATCATTTTCCAGACGCACTTAGAAAATCATATCATTTTTCTACCATTCTTTTCCATCCTCCTTTAGAAGCACAATTATCTCAGTCAATCAAGGATCTTCTATTCTTTCCAAAAACCTATCAAGTAAGAATAAATGTAAGGAAAACTAGTTAACATTATTTTACATTTGAAAATTGAAAAATAGTTAATGAAATGTCTAAGCTGATCTCCTGCTCAATAGCAGCATTTTTCATCTGCAAATTGAGGAAAAACCCCAACATTCAGAGGTCCAGATTCTGCTGTCAAGTACTTCATTAAAAATCCAGGAAAATTCTCTGTATGTTCCTGGGAATGTTCCCAGTTACAGGAGTGTAAA
>NW_010546149.1:9943-22282 GCF_000687285.1 Phaethon lepturus | reverse complement strand
GAAGGGGGGGGGGGGGGGCACAAAGGACCATCTCCCCACCTAAACATGTTTATTTTTTTGCTGAAAAGCAAATGGTTTTGATTAAAAGCTTGTCCTGGCTCCTATCATCACAATGCTGCTTAGCTATTTTGTGGCTAATCTTTTATTGCAAAAGCTTTTCTTTTCTTTATGTAGCCACAAACAAGCCCCCGATCTTTGCATGCCTACTGAACAGGAATGATAAAGCCTTTCTCCCGGTTTTCTGAGTCCCCGTTACGGAAAAAAACATGCCCTGCTAGCAACGTGAAATTAAATAAAGTTAAAAGCAGCAGCATTAGGAGAAAGCACTAGGTAGAAATTAGCAATGCTTAGTCACTCTGAAAATTTATAACATGTTTCCGGCTTTAGGAGTCACTCTCGGAAGGCTGAGATCTCTCCTCTCCTCGACCTCTCCTTTCTCAGCCGCGGGATGCTCGCAGCACCAGCACCCAGCAGAACCTCCCCCCGAACGAACCATGTGTGGGGCTCTGTGCGCGGAAAGGAAAGTTTGAAGTCGATGCAAATTCAGTTCTCTAAATATATGCCACAGGGAAAATGAGGGGATGCATTGTTAAAGCATACGACGGCCCTGGCCAGAAACACACGCTTCTGTGAGGAATCCAGCTCAGTGCCCTTGACTGCAGTGACGGCACCACACGAACAAAACTGCTCTCACGCGGAGGCATCCACAGGAGGACGGTCTGTAACACCCCCACAGCCCCTTTCTGTTAGTACGGAACTCACATTGACATCAGCTAAAGAAAAAGTAATGAAGCGTAAAAACATTTTGTGTCCTCCACCTAGGGCTACCGACAGTACCTTGGAAAACATATGCCGCTTCTGCTTTGGTGTTTAATAGTCCGGCGTTTCTTAGGACCAGGACGAAGAACTTGGTTTTGCAATCTAGTAATTCTATTTTGAGTGTCTAAGACTTCAAATACAGGGTGGGTGTATCCAAAAGGCACCTCGGCTACTTGTGAATTACAAATTCACTGAGTTTGGTGAAAGCGCGTATCGGCTCGCAGACGCACGGGCTTATGGGCTGTTTGACATTTTTCTATTTCTATTTCGCATCTCGCTCTCTTAGTTTTTGTGACAACCAAATATGCTCACTGCCATCTTTACCTGTTGAAGCTTCACAATCCAGAGTAATTACTATCAGTTTCGACAAAAGAAATAACCACCAACTAACACGAGACTCCTTCCAGGAGAGAAAGTAGCGAGACTTGGTTTTGTGTAGCAGTGGTGCGAGAGAAAACCTGGACTGAATAGGAAATTCCAGAACAAACGTGCTTCACTTGTCTCCTCGATAAATAATAACAGAAAAATCCACAAAGATTTAAAGGTGCTGCTGATTGCTGTAAATACTGCCGCCATGCAAATGAGACCACAGGCTGTCGTGATCAACACCTTACATCCTTACCCTGACTTCACTCCTTGCCCCCAAAGCATCAGGTGCCTCTAGTTATCGACCACCATCACCTGCTGCTTTTTATATTCCTGCTAGCCAGCCTGACCGAAGACTCTTCAATCTTTCGGGAAAGGAGGCTGAGGGGGAGAAAACATTTTGCTTTGCTACTGTTTCATTATATTCAGCACCTTTTTATTGTCTTCCTCCTGAAGAAGCATTTGCTTGCTACCCACTCCCTTTCATGTGACTTTTAGTAAATTTGTGTATGAAGAAGCTGTAAATGGGTGGTCACTACAGAGGAAAAAAAAAAGACAAGAAGATGAGCATGTATAATAAATAGCTGTTCCTTCCAACCAGATTGCTGCATGCACTAAAAATACGCACAACCAAAAAATCTCCAGATGAGGGGCAAGGACAGAAGGACATGCAGCGGACTGGGCCTAGAATAGAACGTCATACAGCCTTCAGGTTTCTGGCACATTTTGTGTGTGCGTGTGTGTATATATATATTCCTTAATCTAAGCATTTTTAAGAACCCAGGAAAAGCCAGCCGTGTACGAGTTAACATTTTAAAAAGAAGAAATGTGCGTTCACATAAAAAAACCTGTATAAACTCAGTTTCTTTCCCCAGTCTAAGACTTTTTTTAAGAAACCCAAATTCAAACTATTTGGTTTTCTCCTCTTTTAATATTTGTGCTTTTCTACCGCTGCCGGTAAAAATTCCCGGTAACAGCTTCACCACTCTTCTGCAAGGATGAAAGCGAGGAAAAAGTCATCCGCACAGACCACCGAGCAAAACTCTACCGTTAAGAAGTGAACATATCCAGCTGGCTAAAGCTGTAGTTACTTCCCGATTGTAGCTGGGAAGCGCTAGATAGCGTGTGCAGTTGCGCTGGTGCTGCTGAGCCTTCTGGGAGGCCAAAAAGGCATCCCTCAGTCTAGTAGTTTTGTGCTTAGATCAGCTGGAGGATGCACAGCAAGGAAGCCGGGTCAGTCGCACACTCCCGCAAACCGGTATTTTCTGCGCAGAATGAAGGACGGTAAAAGACCTAAGTAACAGGTGAGGGAAAATATAATGGCCCCAAGACATTTATCCCGTCATTCTGTGAAACTGAGACACAGGAGCAGCGCAGTGCACGTCACAGAAAGCACCGAGCGGCTCACGGTGTAAGACAAGGAGTTGATGATAAATGTTGGCTCTTGGTTGGAAGGCTCCTTGTTGTAAGAGCCCTTGTGAGTAGTGGTGAGTGGGCACTGAAGCAATCAGCAGCTCATTTTAACTAAGCAGGCTGAAATTTAGAGCTTTGTGCCTCAATCTCTTCTAGATTGCTTAAATCATGAACATTTGTGATTTTGGGGGGTTTGTTTTTTCCTGCATCCAAAGTTAAGTTATTTAAAAGCATTTTAAAACAGGAACGAAGTTCCCAAAGTGGAATGACATTTTGGCGCGCCGCGAGCTATTCTCATTTTACATGAGCTGGCTTACTTCAGATTCACTCTAGCTTCCCTGTCAGCTATGGATTTTTAAATGTTTTTGTTAGAAGTGTATTTTTCCATCCTCAGCTCCTTTTTTGTGTGCATCCAAATATGCCTCCTGTTTGCTAACTGGTAATAACGTTCAGACTGCATTTCTCATTTAAGTTAGGTCTGAAACAGTGACTTAGATTTGAACTGTACTCAATTTGAGGTTTGTGAAATTCCCAAGTTGGATTGCTCCTCTTGAATCCATTTTTGGGTTTAAACTTCAAAGAACTTTACAAACATTAGCTAACATTATCAAAATCCTATTAATTCCATGTAATATCCCTCGCCCACACCCCCACCTACAGGCCGCTCTACCAGCACTTCTGTAATAAGCTGAGTAGGTCTCTGCTTTTCCTTCTCCTCAGCAGACGCGCAAACCGTCTCCCACTCCCCTCTTAAATACAGACGACGACTGAGTTCACAGCTTGGAATCGCGCTCTTTACCCACCACTGTCAACTGGTAACATAAACTTTCTACGGTTTTGATGGCAACAAACTACCCGCTGCTGGTTTCCATTTGTCTCATTGTGCTTTGTCAACATAACCCATGTTTCACACCAGGTGTTAACATTTCACACCGTCTTCCCCACCGCACGAGGAGTCAAGGACGGGAAGATCACATGAGTCCAGGGGCTTTCCATCGTTTCAGAGACGCCGCAGCAGAGCTGCTGAACAGATGAATCCCTCCGTCACTTCCATTCAGTGCTGCCACTACACACTATCCTCTGGCCGACCCACCCCAGCATCTGTTGAAGTGGTGAGGTGAGCACAGCAACCCAGTAATTGCGAAGTCATTACCTGGTCGTTAACGTGACACACAGCTAGATTCTGTTCGTCACAGGAACAGGCCACGCGGATGTACTTCAGCCAGTTCCCGGCTCCACTCTGGCTAGCATCAATACAGAATTTCTCACTTCCCAGGTCATCAGCAATCTGTAGAAGAACAGGAGAAGAAGACAGATATGGGTCATCCGATATCAAATGACAGCTGCAGAAAGAAGAAAGAAAGGAGAATTATTCGTAAGGCAGGATTCCAAACAAGAAATAGAAAGGAGAAAGCTGGCTGGTGTATATAATTAATAAGGAGACGTACGACGAGACTAAAATCAGCTCTTAGTTGTAAAGCTGAAGTTCCTGCTTAGCAGAACCTCCAAGGACTTAGCATTTTTTCTTTCTTAAGACAGCAAAGCAAGTTCGATGACAGAGAAACAGGAAAAATGCTCAGCATTCCCTACCAACATCTGTGATGATCTGTTTTGCAACTCCCTCAAAAAAGCACATTTTAAAAATTACACAGGACACCACCAAGACGAGGAAAAGTCCTTTGGCTCCAAAGTATGGCAAGACTGTATTCTGCTCAGAAGTGGGCCTCCTTATTACAGAAAATCCTTTTTTCCCTAGACTTAGATTTCTCCCTACCCCTACCAGAGCCTGTGTCATTGCAAATTACTTCAGTCATCAAAAGCTCTTAACATGCTTTTACTAGCAATTAATTCTCTCAAAATCTCATGGGATACAATAACACTTTCCCATCTATTTCAAGACAGAGGAAAAAGGAAAGGTAGGAACAAAGGAAAAGAAAAATTAAAACACAGCGATGACAGCAACAAATCAAGTATAAGGTCAGGCTGAGCAATCTCGGAGCGACACTGTTGGCCGAGACTCTCGCTCCACAGCTCCAAGCACCCACGGAGCGTCAGGGCCTGATCATCTTAGAGATCTTTTCCAACTTTTTCTATGATTCTATGATTCTATGACCCTGCCAGCATCGGCTCTGCGAGCCTCCAGCACCAGCCCCCGGGCTGCCCATCCGCAGCATCGCCAAGAAAGCTCCCACCTCTCCGCAGTGGTCCCAGTAGACGTGCCCTGGTCTCTCAGCTCCGGCACTAGCCCTTTTTCCTCAAGCTACATGTATTAAAATGGACAAAGGGAAAATTGTGCCATTAGTGCTTACCAATTAGACCTTGGCAGCCTCAGCTAAATGGATAGGCTCTGTCTCTAATAACAGCAAAGCGCAGAAGGTCAAAGAGCCGCATTAGAGTAACGCACAGAAGTATTTTAAACAAATACTACGCACGGCAACACCGTGCACCCAGATGGCCCTCAAGTTCCGTAACACACTTGTGAGGGCTTCCTAAATAAACTCACTTTATAGCTCAAGAAATAAGACAAAGAGATGGCCACTGAACACCTGACGGGTTCCTGCATGCTGCCGTGTTTTCAGGCTACCGCTCACGTTCAGGGCCCGGAGCAGAGCCCCACCTGCAGCAGCCCTAACTTTCAGGACTCAGGGTTTTTTTTCCAAATCCCGGGTTCCTCACCCATCAACCTTGACATCTTTTTGCTGTCTCGCCCTCTTTCCCGAGCTCGCAAACGTCTCCTCTCACCTCCTCAATGCCTGTCCCCTTGCCAGGGCAAGCCTTGGTCCCGGCTCCTTCCCACCTCCGCTGCGCCTGGCACCGGGTCTCCTCGCTTGCAAAGCCCGGGCCCGCTCCCCTTCAGCCCCCGTAGCCCTGCCGAGCCAGTCGCGCTCAATCCCATCGCTGCTCACCGGTCCAGCCGCTCGACCCCAGCCCGCCCCGGGGTTTTCTCTTCCTCTCCCAATTGCCTCCTCGACCATAACCAGGGCCTCGCCCGATTCCTTCTCCCACAGTAAAGACAGTTCCCTTTTCCAAGGGGAAAAAAAAGGGGATAGAGGAATTTCCTTGGGCACGTGAGTCTCAGATCATTAAAAAGTGTTACCGGACGTAGCCAAGAGCTGAACCCAACAGCACGAGTGAGCCATTTCACAGCAAGGAGCACTGGGGTTTCCAGCTCCCCACGTCTGAAGGACGAGCTGCTGCACTTCGTGCTGGCTACAGGTTCTCAGTGGCCATCACGTGCCGGTGCCCTTCCCCTGCCCTGCCCCACACCGGCCCTGAGGCTGCGAGGCGTGACCTCCTGTGAGGAGGCCCGTAGGAACACCTACAGATCTGGGTGCCACCATAAGCCCTGTTTGCACCACAGTGAAGACGTAAAACCGTGCACTTGCTGTTAAGCCTCCAGCTGCCAGCGTGCACCAGGGCTGCCGGGGTTCGGTCTCACACCAAGGTGAAGGATGATGCAAACACCCAGTCAGGAGCCACCAATTCATGTCAAAAGGTAAATACATGTATGAATCAAACCGAAGACATATCACATGCAAAGGGATTTTGGGAATGTGTTTGATGGTTTCGTTTTCTGTAGATACTCCTCTCAAAACCAGTTGCATTTAGTCAGGGCCCTGAAGGTTTTAAAAGAACCACCTGGAGGGGCTGAATTTACTCTTCGGTGACTGGGAGGGGAAGTGAGACCCCACAAAAGCCCCTGCTCTTCCCTAACAAGACTCCTTCTCAGTAACTGAGATGGCATCTAGATGCCCTTGGTCACCTCCCCTTCAGCTCTACCCCTAATAGCGAAGGCCTGATACATAGCAGTAATGTCACAGGAAGCCAATTTAAGGCAGTTTGGACTTTGCAAAAAAAAACCCCAACAAAAACCGTGTTCTTAATGTTCGTTGAAAAGCTCTACTGAGTCTACTCAAGTAACTATAACTTCTGTTTTATCTCGGGGAACCTCTAGGAACATGGAAGCTGACTAAAGCTGTTGACTGTTGAGATTGAAGTACTTGTCTCAGCCTTACTGGACCCCAATTAGCTAACGAAGCTGAATAGCCATGCCAGCACCTCGAGGGGCGGGAGGGGGGACACACCTAGACAAGAGAGTGGTAACGGCTCCCACGAAAAACCCTTTGGAAAAAGAAAACTGAGATGAATCGTCAGTGTTCAGCTGTCGCTTTGAAGCCACTGAACAGGCGGGGGATATAGCGTATAGTTTTTAATGGTTTGAAGAAGCAGCAGCCCACTAGCCTCCCAGTACCATTAATTTATACAGCAGCAATCAGTGACATGAAGTCACCCTGGGAATACAATATGGCAAAGTCCAGGACTACACAAATAATTTATTTTATTTCATCGCTGTGTCTTACAGACACCCTCTTTCATATCATAGAATTGTTCGGTTGAAGACACTCAAGATAGCTCTGGTAAAACCCAGAACTCGGCTCAAATTCACCCACTGTTTTGCAGGGCCCCTGCACAAGGCTCGACAGCTCCGCTTCAGAACGAGGTCCTGTCTTAGCTAGAAATCACCTGAAACCCTGTGGTTTTATCTGAGTGGAGCTTTAAAACCCAAACAGGGGGTGTGAAATCTCACAGATCAGAATGAGAAAAAAAGAGGTTGTATGAAACCCTGAGAACTTAAGCCCCTGTTTTTCACACACACTCACTCTGCTCTACATAAATAGAACAAGGTATCACGAACTAAGGGCCAGCAGCGTTACTGAACGGCATTTTGCATATTACTGTCCCTTACAGAATGGTTTGCTTCTGTTGTCATCCATAAGGAACCTTTGAAATCGGAACAGCTGGGGAATGAAATAAATGTTACGGAGGTAGAAGAGAGTGGACGGAGTATTACCGGCTATACCGCTGTTAAACAGCAGTGAGTTATCACTTGCCAGCTGAACCACAGTGGAGTAATTATGCGAGTTCTCCTATCCCGTTACATATATTAGTAAAAGGCATTATTTTTGCCTAGGGAATTTCCCAGGCTTTTTACTAACACATTTTCCCTTTGCAACTGCAATGGGCTGGAAGCAGGCGGGCAGTGCAATGACGAGAGGCTACAGTTCAAGCCGAAACAACAGAACGGCATTTGAGCAGAGGGGCAGACCCTGAGATGGAGATCGTGGCGGCGTAGTGCGCGGCGGAAATCTGCGCGCGGAGCTGGCCAATTCCAGGAAGAATGGCGAAAGGTGCGAGCGACTGGAACACCAGAAAAGGAGGAGTACCACTCCGTCGTCACGTCCCTGAATGATGGAAGCATCACCACCCGGCAGCACGTGAAGGCAGGAAATCCTGAGCCTGTAATTAAGGCACCGAAGAGGGAGTCAAGCCATGCGGGATGAAGTTCTCGACCTCTGCAGGTGTCCTCCTTGAACAATGTCCCCTCCTTTGCATTCAGACTGCTCCTGCCACCCCTGGTGTCGGTGTAGAAGCAGAAACGCTTTCCAAACGGTACATGTTAGGTGTGCTACCTTTTATGCACACCGGAGAGGCCTGACTTTGCCTTTTGCCGCTTCTGTGTGCTGCAGTTTCACTCGCTGATTAATTCTGAGGAGGACACGTTCATCAGGAATAAGTAAAAATCAACCACAATAGGATATAAAGATCTGGAAGAGATTATTAGCAAAGTTTTTTAGAATGGCTGGTCTACAGTTTCACTTGGTGTAAACCCTTGTAAGTCTAGATTTATCTAGCTTTCTGATTTTCAGGGACCACTATCTGCCCTATTAATAATACTGGCTTTTTTTCCTGTGTGCCCGCAATCCAGCAGCAGGCAAAGGTAGGTATGGGTTTAACTACTAGTTATTTAGTCCCTGGCAGTTAGGTATTCGTTTGATACTTGCAATTCATTCTAGGTACAAAAATAAAAGCAAGACAGTATCTACAAGAACACAGGTTTGTCTTATAAACCCCACCTTTAAATGAGAATTGTTCCATAAAAATATCAGTATTTGCAAGCACGTAGCATATGCCTTTCCCCTACAGCTGAAGTAAGAAATACAGGTGCTCGCTCCAAGGTTGGCAAATCTTTTAAAGGTTAATTTACTAGGATGCTTCAGTATTTGTCTGACAAGGTGTCACACTCTCTGGAAAGGATGATTTTTCTCAGACTCAGGGGGATAAGGTACCTACAGTCAACTGAGCGTACAGAGTGCTGCAGGACCAGTTACAGAGTACTGGCATTCTTGAGCGAGTCCAGCTCTCTGTGGTTGACACCTCTAATTAAAGATCAAGTTCACACACTCACGCTCCTTTCTGATGTTCTTTATGACAGTTGTATCACAATTTTAAAAGTACTGAGAAATCCAACAGCACAGATAGTCACAAATTACTATCTGCAGTATGTATTTTTTCCTCTGCCAAATGGGCACACACAGAATAATCTTCTAAGCCCCTCTTTCCCCCACTGTAAAAAACTCCGGAAAAGCAAACTGAAACCTTTTACCACATCGTCTTCCAGTTTAGACAAGAAGGAAATCAGAAATTTCCTCTGCCGAAATTCTTCAAACCAACTGTTTACAAGTTGTTGTCAATAAAAAAAAAGATTTTCTGTTTGAAGGCTTGCTGTTGGAAAGCACAAAAATAATTCATTTTTACATGTTTTTTAGAAGAAGCATGACCAGCACTTCTGAAGATGACCAAATGGAGAAAGAAAAGGGGGCAAATAGTATTATCTATGGGTAAAGGAAAGATAGCGAATGGCAGCCCAGAGCGATTCATCCCACAGCGGACTGCGGGAAGGTTCAGTCCACCACAGCCCCCTGATTTGGGATGTACGCATGAAAGCAGTCACAGAATCACACAATTGTTAAGGTCGGAAAAGACCTTTAAGATCACGAAGTCCAACCATCAACCCAACACCACCAAGCCCACGAAACCATGTCCCGAAGTGCCACGTCCACACGTTTTTTGAACACTTCCAGTGATGGTGACTCCATCACCTCCCTGGGCAGCCTGTGCCAATGTTTGACCACAGTACAGTCGTATCTAGCTCTACTGAAGCAGCTGGTTATTTGCTGTTAAGACCAGGACTAAGTTCATCTCTACCAAGGACTAATCAGTAGCTTTAATCGTAAGGCCGTTCATCCATAGATGTTCCTGTTTTCCTGGACCGGTGAAGGCTGGCATCAGATATTTAGCACCAATGGGAAAAAAAAAAAAGCCGCCACAGGAATAAAAAACCCAACAGAAAATCACATGTAATTAGCAGGAATCTGACTTGGTGGAGTTGAAATTTAATAGCTGTACTTGCGCTTGTTCTTTGCGCTCAGGCTAACTTTGCGGTCAGTGAGGGGGTAAAGAGGTACTTCTGATGGGTAATTTGGCTTAGACATCAAAAGAAGTTATCAGAGGAAAAGGAGAGGGGGAAGATAAGGGAGGAAAAAAGAAATTTATAATGAGTAATCGGTAACATTTTTGCAAGTCTAAAACCATTACGTGCTGAGACTCCAGCCAGTTTCAGGGCACCGCACTTCACTTTCTTGATTACCTACGATCCAAACTACAGTATCACTGCCCCACAAAGCTGTGTCAGTGCGAGAACACGTTGTGTCTCCTACCTTTTCCCCACGTTAAACTACAGACATGTGCACTTGTAGATCTGTTGAAAAGTAAGTTTTCAACTGGATTGCAGCCTGTGGGCATTCTCACAAAAAATTTATTACTGTGGGAGCATCTCCTTTGCCTCATCTCCCTCTGATCTGTCTTCCATTTTATCCCACCCACCCAATACCTTCCCAGGGATTTCTCATTGCTTTTTTTTTTTCACTGAACATGTCAAAGACTAAGTTCATCTTTTTTCTTTCTGCTGCAGATGGCAAGTTCAGTGTGTACTTCGTATTTATTAACGCAAGGCACCTCCCTTCACTTGTGTCTTCAAGTCCAACAGTTCATCCAAGCGTTCTCAACTCCACTCCCCTTCCTAGCCGATTTTGTGCCACGATTTTGCGTTGCCGAGACGTTTGCTGTCTTTTCACAGAACGCTACCTTTTCCCCATGCTGCAGTCCTCATCCTCTTCAGCCTGTCTGGTTAAAACAAATGCACCTTCACGTTTATTTGGACGACAGGGGTTTAAACTGGCCCATCGCAGAGACACGGATTTTGGATCCAGACCCCGAGTGCTGGCTGTGGTTGTGGTTCAGACTCATCTCTATCCAGCCAAAAGGAAATTGTTGTCATGTTCCAGGACTCACTTTGCAGCTTCATCTGCTGTCTGCTGAGCAGCATTCAGGATCCGAGTCCAAAAGGCTCATTGATCTTGCAAAGGCTCTGTTTCATAATTTATTAACATCAGAAATGCTGAGTTATGAAGCAAAAGTTATGGAAAAATTCTCTTGAACGTTTACAAATTTTTTTGCACATCATTTGAGGTTTCCTGCTTCTCTAATTTGTGGGCTCTCTGTTGGGCTGTTTCTTTCACATTTTAATGGGCAGCGTCCAACATTTGGCCTCCGCAGAGGTGTGCTGTAGGACTGGAATGCCTAGGGATCTGTCGTCAGTTAGCTTAATGGATTCCTAGTGTGCATGAAGAAACGAAGCAACCATGAGTTTGCCATCAGTGACCCAGCGTCCTGTTGCTATAACATCCCTCCCCAGAAGCTGAAAGTGTAATAAACCTTCTCATCCCATAGTTGCAGGATCTGCCTTTGACAGTTTGGCTGATGTACGCATTTTATTTGGCAGGAGTTAGAGGGAGATTTCCCCCCCTCCCCCTTTTTTTTTTCTTTTTGCTTTAATGACCCACAAGCTGATTTAGAGCAATAAACTGTTGCCATGAAGTTTTGTTGTGCTTCTTTTAAATAAAGGGGAGGGAGGGACTGCTACAATTTATGACTTTGAGAAGTAACTGAAACAGAAAGTCCATTCTTGCCACAAAACGAAAAGAAAAAGACTTCGTCCAGAGAAACACCTCTGTCAATGTGTAGACACGAAGCCTAGATGAACTCATAAATTCAGCACTCCGCCTGCAATTAAGCAGGCTTCCTGGTGATTTGACAAAGAGTTAATGAGAAACGTGTCAGACAAAACCAGGTCATAGCACTGAAAACTGATGGGAAGAGCAGCTGAGCCAAACCCAACCTGTTTGCTGCCCCCAGCTTCGGGCCACGGGAAAAGCTCTAAGAATACTCCAGGAGAACGACTTTTCTTTGTGCAAATCTCTTGTCCGAACGTGAGGTCCTCCAGCACAGCCTGGAGCCAGCTCCCCGTCCCCAGAAATGCCAGATGGTAAGGAGGGAAAATGCAACTCCTGAAAGCCTCTACCTGTGCTTTCACTTGCGTGGGTGCAGAAGACCTCTTGCCATCAGCCTGAGCTACTCAGGTCCTCGTCTTCAAAACACTCGTGCACGCCCACGGGACGCGTGTAGTCCAGGGGACTCCACGGACCCCTCCTGGGAGTGAGGTTCTGTTAAATAACTGCAGATCAGAAAACTTAACTCCTCTGCGACTGACCTTCCGGCTCCGTGAACTGGCTGGGTGGCCATCCTCAGGAGTGGCCTCACTCCCGTTTGCAAGCAGACTTTCAGATCTTCAGCGGAACGGCAGCACACGTGGAAACCATGGGCTCTGCGACAAAAGCCCAGCGTATCCAAATGCTGCGAAAGCTCAGAGCAGAGGAAAAGAAATCTGCACGGATCTCCTTCTCTCAGAGAAGCGTGTTGCTGTCTCGCCGGTACTGAGACAGAGCGGGGAGAACCACGGGCGAGAGGCAACCCAGCCGGAGAGCGCTGGGGCAGGCAGAT
>NW_010546149.1:478-9912 GCF_000687285.1 Phaethon lepturus | reverse complement strand
GGGGGGCAGGCAGCTCGGCGGGGGGGGGCGGAGGCAGGAGCCACTGCTGCAGCCGACGGGAGAGAGACCGATTCAGGTTTTTAGAAAAGTAGGAATGTTTCTGAACTTTCACTCCCACTCAAGCCGCACATCTGGAGTGGAAATTTTCCACTGGTGTATGTGTTTCTGAGTCTGCTGTTGTGCTGCCGTATTATCTGGTTTCACGACGGATCTGAAGGAAAAGTATCAGCAAGCTGCAGGGAAGGCTGTTACTGAGACATACTTTTGTCACGGGAAAATAACCTTCTCATTCTTTTTTCCACCACATCTAAAGAACACGAGAAATCACATGAAATGAGGCTGTTTTCTACCAAAATGTCCCGTTCAATTTCCAAAGCAGAGGAGTCTGGATAGCTCACACAAGCTGTGTAAGTGAGGCTGAGCTTCTTGAGCACATTTGGATCCAACTGAGCCTTTTGAAGGCCTGCCCATTATTAACTGCTATTCTCTTACGTAGCAGCACAAAGCAGCCAGTGAGTGTTTCCTACGTGTCACTTAGCTTTGCATGAGGATAAAAAGTCTGCAAAATTGCGGTGTCATCGATGTGTCTTTCAAGCTCAGCAGATGCATTCCAGCTGAACGTACATCAGACCTGACCATCAATACAAACCCTTGCAGGAGAAACCAACAGCCGCCATAATTATATAGCACACCATTTACAGAGCTCCTTAAATACCATGAAAGCATCTCCTGCTCTACAAAACGGCTTGATACAACAGGCACTGTTTCACACACAGTATTGATTACACGGCAGAGCAGGTTCTGTGCAAAGGGGTAAAGAGGAGAAGCCAAGAACTCTTGAGAGAAATCAACGCCGGCTCTGCTTTCCCTCTCCCGTACATAACGCTCCTCATATTCTTGCTTCGGAGGTGCAGTTTTGCTACCCAGAGGACAACCCCCAATAACACGGGATGTTGAAGAAGGTGCTACCACCGCCAGCTCCTGTTGATGCACGAAACCAATTCCACCCCCTTGTCTTTCTCTCCCACCCTCATTCTCTCTGAGAGCAATCGGCTAAGCTTGCACAGCAACATCTAATCACCACGCAGAAAAACATAAAGTAAAAATGTCAAAACAGAAGATGACTTTCAAGATGATGGCAGACATTTATCTCAATGAAAGCTCATTTTTCACTAGTAACGTAATTCATACCACACTGACTTAAATTAAACAGCAAACCGTAAAAAATTATGCTTGAATCAAATCACAGGGTTGCCTCAGACTTTGTACACACAAGTCAAGAAAGGGATTTCCAGTTCTCTGCAATATACACACACAAAAACTTTGAAGTTCTGCCCCCCCTTGAAAGAGTTCAAGACATCACACTTTTGTATTCTACTTCTTTTTTTCTCATTTTAAAAAATAGTCATTAGTAAAGTTCTAAAAGCGTAACAGATGAAAAATAAATGGGAGCTGGAGAGAAGTCTTGATATGATAAACAAAAGACAGACAGTACTGGCAGGCGGACGAGGATCTGGAGTTTCGGAACGTTTCATTTCACTTAGGAAGAGGGAGCAGAAGCGAGAAGTACAGCACTGCTGAACTTCCAGTGCTGGTCCAAGGGATTAAAACAGATACGATTCAGTAGCGTCTTACAGCTTCTGCGGAGATACAAAATGCTTTAGGGTATGATTAGCCTGGTGCTATTTCAAAAGGAAGATGTGGTGCTAAAAAGGGTCTCTCGAATGGAAGAGTGCCAATTAGCCAAGGGGAAGGAAGACCAGAGCAGCACTCCTGGCAAAAGGGAGCGAACGCAGGCCCGGAAGCCGAACAGAACCTTATTGTAGTAAGGGGGGAACAATTTCTGGTGGTAATTTCTCCAGCAGTCCTCTGGCCACTTGAGACACAGCTCCCCAAACAGCTCCCCTCCGCCTTTTTTTCCCAGCGCGCCAGCTAAGTGAGCTTTGCTGTTTTTCAATAGTGAACAATTCCCATAACCCAGCTGAGGGCGCTGCAAAGCCGGACACCTAAGACTTCTTCCTAAATTTCCCTAAGCAGTACACCGGCCCGTTGTACGGGACAAAACTCTCAGCAGCCCCTGGCGCGGTGTGGAGGGGTCCGGCTCCAGAGCGCTCACTGGGCAAAGCGTCCGGCTCAACACTACTTTGAACAGATTTGCAAGGCTTCCAAGTCTTAGCCTCATTGCTCTACAAGCTTGTTACATGCATCGCGATGATGCTCAGCCTTGGCGAATTTTGCCACTTCTAGCAGCCAGGCCTGCCCCTTGGAAATGGTAGATGTTGTCCTACGAACACCTGGTTCCTGGTGCAAAAGTGCCAAAGTAGGTAGCTGCCCAAGGAAGTCTGACCGCGCTCTTTCTGATCACTTTTCCTTACCACCTGCCCAGCATTTGTGGTGCCTCGGCAGGCCGAGTCGTGCGGCATGGGGGACACGCCAGTTCCACACGGGTCTTTTTGTCGGAAATATTCACATACGTTCTGCTGAGGACCCAAAATGAATGATTCTCTGCAAAAGTTACGACAGGCCATTTCTGACGGCACGAAAGCGAACATTACAACATCCTCAGGTACAAGGCAACGTACACAGCACAAAGCAGCGAATTGCTGCAAATCCTGCAGGCTAGGGCCCCAAAATCGCATGGTTGTCTTAAAATTCATAAGGTGATAAAAACGCTGACGGATTCTCTTTGCTTTCTTTTGGGTTTCTGCGTCTGTTGTCTGTAATTGATTCACCTTGGGGTCCCCCCAAGGCAATTAAGAAACCTGAGGTCCTGTACTAATCGCTTGTTTCCAGGAGCTGAGGCTTTACACTGAACATTAAAAGCGGCAAGACATGCATCATCTGTTATGATGAAACCAAAGAAATGTGCTCCTTCCCCTTATTCATACTCCAAAGGTGTTACTGCTGTTATGAAAACGCAGCTGACCTTAAAAACAGATTCTGATCAGCTTCTTTGGGTGTGCTTTGGGTGTTTCGCTAGATCAGTACGTATGGAGGTTACTGCTGCTTGTTTTAAATCATTTCTTATTACTACAACTTTATTTTAATAACGTTTTGGGAATGGAGTTGTGGAACACCACTAACATGTAGACCTCTTGAGAGTGATTTATTGGAAGCACCAAGTGCCAAAACCATTTGCCGCATGTTACACTCTGGCCAAAAAAGTAGCAGAGACTTCAAATGCCCATTCATACTGCTAATACCAATTACAAAATACCAGCCTTTTCACGGCGTTAGCAAAGTCCGCTGAAGGATCCAGCATGAGACGACCCACGTGAAACGACAGTGTCTTACGGCCTCTGACGAGCCTCTTCCACTGTTATCTGGCAGTCCTGGCAGCTCCACTCCCTCCCCCTGCAAACCCCTTGCCCTCAGATTATACTTGATCATTAATAACGCATAGAACAAATTATAACATTAATTACGCAGGTACCCCAGGGAAAGGTGAATGACTCCAGATAGCTGAGGTTTGAGGTTCTTGAAATCGCACGTATTTCCCATTTAATTAATAAACTCGGGGATATAGGGCCCAAGTTCAAGTAGCAGGAAGATGCAAGAAGCTGATGTCCAGATAATTAAGGCCATGTCCTGTGGTATATTTGATGGCTACAACTCCTGTGTCTCTCTCCCTAAAACTGAGAAGAGAATTGTTCTTAAAGCTCAATATACGGAGTTCTCCTGCCACCTGGTTTTGGTGCTTGGGCCACGCTTTGACCACCTCAGCATATCACAAATCAAACTTTCTGTCAGGGAACTAAAATTACTGGGAATCAAAAGTACAGGGAACAAAAATTTCCGGCAGGGTAGGCTATAAGCAACATGACAAGACCGAGCTGGTAAGTCTCTCGAGAGGTAAGAAAGGACATAAGGTTTTATTCTGCACGTGACTGGTGACGGTTACATCCACGCAATGCCAAACACCGCGTTGGTCTCACTTCTGTCTTCACCCATAGCTTCTGTCCCGCGTGCGGAAGCACCCATGCACGAGCACCCTGCCTTAGGTGCTATTTAAACAAGGCTCAAGCTGTTCATGACCGATCCGTACTAGATGCGACTGCGCAAAGAAGGGCACCGCCGACAAAAAGCCTGCCCAAGGTGCGGCTCAGAGCGGCGAAGCAAGGAAGCGAAGCACGCAAGAGCGGGCGAGTAGGACAGGTATCACGCTCTTTTAGCGCAAAACTTACCAGCGAGGACAGGCCTAATGCAGAGGATTATTATTCCTCCCTACTTCTCATGTCAGCAGATATAATGGCAATTGAGTAGTCTAGGCATATTCAGCTGGAAGTACCTGCTCTTCCACACAGTGGCTTTAGGTGCCTTAAATTTACAGGCCAAAAGGTGCCTATCGCCATAGCTTTAGCCATGACCTTCCACTTCCAGAACAGAGATTTCAAAACAGAAAACAAAACAAAAAAGAAACCCTCAAGCAAAGCAAGGCTCACCCTCCCCCCCAGCTGACAGCACTGCCAGCGCAGCTGCACCGGGGTTTCATTTACACAGGAAACCCCCAAAGGTGCCACGATCCGGGGAAGCTCAGCCCTCGTAACCTTTCTTATCAGAAATGAGTAAGGCGGCTGCTTTGCAGACTGTTCTCGTGCTCTTCAGAAGGCGTGAAATCGATGAGTTTGTGCACCGGGCTGGCACTGAGAAAAAGATCGAGAGGATATTATAGGTTTCCCGCCCGAGCCACGCAGCTGACCAAGACCAGGAACGGCAGCCCCCTCTTTAAAGAGCTTGGAAAACAAAGCAGCCATCTCACGCCAAGCCAGAGAGACATTTTCTCCTGATGTAGTAACAATGCACCGCTCACCTCTCATAAAGCTGAAACGTGTGATTTCTTTATAGCTGATATTTACCGAAAACATTACCAAAAGAAGGTGCAAAAATGAGGCGATGAAGCCTGTGCACCCGTTCCACAGCAGCACCGGAGGCTCCCACCCTGCTGAGCGACATCCTGCGTAAAAGCTGCCTACTGATTTATTTCAAAAATACGTACAAACGAGATTGCAAGAGACTTTGCCAGCAGAAAGGTGGAACCGAGTATTTCTCTGGGGTCCGGTACTCGACTCGCTCCCTCAGGGATGCTCGGGTAGCGCGGGCAGGACAGCGAGGCAGGGCCCGGCCGCAGCGCGGCGTACCGCCCGCCGGCACAAACCTGCGGGCTGGGAAGGAGGATCAAGAATCCGTTGCTCGCCTGCCTTGGGCTGCTCGAGGGACAAGGACAGCTCTCTGGTTTGGGGGACTGGGGGTAGGGAGGCAGCGCCTCAGCTGTGAGTGCGCAGTGAAGCGCCCAGGCTCAGTCCGTCCCTTTGCCTTGCAGCACAGGGATGTGCGCTGAATGACGGGAGCGAGGTAAGGAAAGCAGATCCTCAGAGCGCTTCCAGCTTCTAGGCAATCTGCTCCCAGGCTAGTTTGCCTCCCGAGGGAGAGGGAGACCATTCCTACGCTCTACATCTCGGAGGAGAGCTTTGGTTTGTAATTCTTACGCACGGCTCATCTTCAATCCAAGTGTCCCTACAATGAGAACTGGGGACACAAGGGCTGGACACCTTTGCCTCCAGCGGTTTGTTTCTGCACCAGAAAAAAGGGTTTTGGAGGCCCTTCCTATGTGAAGATATAAAAGTGCCTGTACAGAAGGGGAGCCACCCCCTGGCAGCTACCTGCAAGTTAGCATCACTCTCACTCAACAGATGCACATGAACAAAACGAGCAAAGTCATTTTCCTTCAAACTTATGCACTGAATGTAATACGTTTGCCCTCTAACACAACCACTCAAAGGGAATTCTGGCGTGCTCGTTCCTCACCGAAATCTCAGAACCGTAATACCCCTGCTAGTTGAACGGCCTGACGCCCGGAAGGGGTGCATCAACCTGGTCAGGGATACTTCACATGCATTACATCTGAAGGAGAGAGGTGTTGGGGTCCACACCAGGCGACTGACTGCTGGTCCAGTGGCAGCAGCACACTGTCTGCGGCACGTCCTGAAGGAGGAGAGCCCTAAAAATGAAGGTGTGCAAGCCGGGAGGCTGGGCTAGAGCCATCCACACACTCTGGCATCTCTGATGCGTTGGAGACACTGAGACAACCCTGAGCCGATGGTGTTTCTGTTATCTAAAGTGCTCCGAGGGAGATATGTTGCATCACCTGGTCCACCCCACTGCCCGAAGAGGGGTATTCCCTGCCAGCCATTCGCCAGCCCTTTTTCCGATAGCCTGTCAAATGGCTCCAGCCTGGGAGTCTCCAGGGGCGGCAATGGAACCAGAGCCCGGTCCCACTGCCCCATTTTATCCCGTTGCTACTGCTCGTTGCTTCTCGTACCCGTCACAGGGAGCCCTGGTTCAAGACAACGTCTTGTCACGCTGTTTGCTAGAACGAGGAGTGACATGCACGGTTCTCGGCTCAGGGAGCACCTTATCTACAGACCCTTTACTTCCACAAGCCACCCTAGAACAACAACTTCCTTTTCTGGCTTTTGCACCCCCAAAGAAATCTGACTATTACCCCCTCCGCGCTCAAATATGCGCAAACCTCTTTCTTTGAATAAAGCAAGCTGTAGAATTCTTCAAGCGAAAACTTGTTGCCCTTTTCAAAATTCTGACCAGTGAAGGACCGATTCAGCTATTTCCTTCCAGAGCGTGGTGATCTGACCTCTCTGCAGCTGAAACTAAACAAGTATCTTGTCTGACATCACAGACTGAAATCGTAGTTTTAAGAAGTACAAGGGTAAATTGCACAGTCCCAAGTGCCGGCTGGATGAACTTTACCCCAAGCCAATTCACCCACTTATGAAACGATATATTCCAGGGAATTGATTCTGATGATAAGTCTGCCCTGCCCTCTGAATACACTGAGAAACAACATTTCAAAATCTCCAGCTCAGATCTTATACCATCTCTGGGTCAAAAGACAGTGCAGCAGAATGATGTTGTTAAGGCGACTGCTCAGATGGAAAGCCACAGCAAAGTGTCAAACGAAAGGTACGCAGACGCCTCTGCTCAGGTTCTGCTCAGGTTATTTTACTTAGGCAATTCCAACACATCTGGTTCTCTGACAGCAGCTCTCAAAACAATACATAATCTGATGTACCGTGTATCTTGCAATGCCTGAGCAAGGCAGGTTTGAGTTAAGGGGATTCCAATAACCTCCACGCAGAATTTCTTATCTTCTGTGGGCACTTGTCTCAAGTCTCAGAGACACAGCCTGACCACTAAAGCCAATGTTTTGCATTTTGATCCACCTTCTAATCCGACAGAAGATGACTTCTGTGCTTTTTAAGATTAGCTGTTTTGAAGCCAAATGGAAGTAAAAAACCCAACAAACCAACAAAAAACCTCAGCATCTGCCTTTTACAGCAATTTTCTCAACTATTGGAAAGCCAGACGTCGATCCAGAAGACAGAGCTGAGGACGACAAATATTTGCTTTCCAAAATGGCCCCACTACAGTATGGGAACATGCCTCAGCTGTTAAAGTAAAGGAGAGTACACCAGGATTCTCGGGTCAGGAAAAGGGAACCCACGTCCCACCTGGGCTGCTCTTTTCCCACGCGTTAAACAGGGAAGACGTTTGCTGCTTGCACAGAGTTTGCTTGTTCCTGGGATCTCAGGATCGCAGCTATTACTGCGGCAAGAGAGCACCTACTGTAAGACGCGCACTTTCCCCAGGACGGCTGTGAAAACCCCACTTGTGCCAGTCAAACACGAGACAGGACACAAAGCAAAATGCCGGGAAAAAGAGGCTTGAGGATTTTTGTAGTACATGAGCAGCACAGAAACTGCGATTATTTTCTCAAATCAAGCCTCAGGCACACTACACGTGAGGATGGTTGTCTCTCTTCAAACGAACACTCTTCCACCACTGCAATGCTCTTGGGAAAAAAGTCAAAGACTTCAGGTGTGTGGAACACCCGCCTGCTACTAACCCGAAAGTCCTCTTCATTAACAGACGGAGACACTTTTTTGTGACAGCTTTCTTAGCTTATTTTGAAGTTAAAAATCATAGATTATAGCATGCAGGACTTCACGAACTCCTTTCAACCATAATAAAAAGTATTAATTTAATGCTAAGTAGGAAGCACCACCTCACAGTTTTAGCAGCACTTCAGCGTGCAAAATAATTGAAACACGCAGTGAAAACAAGAATTTGGTCTTCATTCCCTTTGCAAATACACACACAGTAAGTTGAGGCAACTTTACAAGCCTTGAAATGCTGCTGAAACAGTTTATTGAGTCCTAATCCTACAGCCTTAAAAAAAAATCTAATAGCGTAGTATTCCACGGTATAAATGATTCCTGTCTGTATCTGGCAGCCCCATGAGTTTTCTAAGGATGAACATAAATTCAATTATACCAAATTAACTCTGAACATACATAAGCCACATAACATTTTAATTGGGGCAATTCTTAACTTCTTTTGGAAGAACTATACAATGGTAGAGTCTACAAAGATGATATGACACATATGCTTTCTCCCTTGAGCTGCCCACTTTTATTAATCACTCTGGCAGAGATATATTTATACTGATGTTGTCAGTGTGTGAACAAAACCTCATGGACAAAAACGGTTTAATTAAAGCAGAAAAACGTGGTTTATGGGCGGTTAGCAAATCTGTTCTTTAAAGTCAGTACAACTTTCATAAGCGATTAGATAAAAATAAACCTTAGGAAAACATTTGCACCAAATATGTCCTTTACATTTTACACTGAAGCATATCATTAAAAAAAGACCGAAGCAGGCACATGGACTCAAGAATCTGTTGGCTGCACCTCTGTGGGCGATTTCACACAGCTTCAGCTCGCTCGCTCGCTTTTTTCTCTGCTTTCCTTAACAAACCTACTTCTTCCGTCCGAAAGGGCTACCTCCCCGCACCCCGCTCTCCGTCCTGTCACCGTTCAGCTCAGAACACAAGCCGAGAGAGGACAAAGCTACACCCCGCGCCGCTCTGCCTGGGGATCGCCAGCGCGCACCAGAACGCAGTCACCGGCGGGCTGGGGAAAGGGTTACCTGGCAGCAGGGGCTCTGCCAGCTCCCTTCTCCAGTTCCCAAGAGCAGAAAGGAAGAGTCTGCCTGTCAACAGCCGTCTGAACGTTTGCAAACCACTTTGGGGGTGGAAAGCGTGTTCAAAAGCAAAGCTACACCGACACTGGGGTGTGGATAGAACACTCGGTTTATACCTGTGCTATACACCCGAGGCCTTGCTCAAGGGTTCGGCAGCGGGTACGGTCAATTGTGCTAAGCTGAAGCCTGGAACCTGGAACCAGGTAGCCAGAAAATTAACAGGCTGGGGAAACGAGGGGCGCGGGGAGGGATCGGTGCAGGGGCAGCACCGCAGGGCAGCCCCGACCTGCAGCCCCCCGCCTTGGCACAACGCTCTCCGTGCTGATGGGCCGTATTCCTAAGAGAGCCGTCGCTCCTGACCAAAGCTAGGCCGTAGA
>NW_010546149.1:0-395 GCF_000687285.1 Phaethon lepturus | reverse complement strand
CGATATTCCTAAGAGAGCCGTCGCTCGTGACCAAAGCTAGGCCGTAGATGCGCGTCTCGCATGCCGATAAACAAAAAGAAGTATCTGACCTCCAGTAAAAGATCCTTCGTTTGACACTCCTAATCATTTTTTATACTTCAAGTTCGGTTTTTACTGGACTGCAGCCAGTCATCCTATGGTAGCGTAACAGCCTTTTCCTTTACAGGAACAAAAGCCCTTTTCTAGCCCTGAGGGCTGGCGAGTTTATCCAAATATTCTCAGCTCGCTACTAGCCCCTTTTGGAAGGGATCTGTTCGATACCAGCGCACCTCGCACCTCCAGCACCACGCCGCAGGGCAGCTCGCTGGGGCCGGGGCTCAGGCCGGCTGGGGACGAAGCCGCCCGGCTGGCAGGAA
>NW_010546148.1:0-16358 GCF_000687285.1 Phaethon lepturus | reverse complement strand
TGGCAGAGCAAGGCTGCAAGGCGGGTGTGCTGCAGAAGCATTCCAAGAGGTGCGAGAGGGACGTGAGGGGGTCAGCAGAGCTAGGACGGTGCAGCACGGCAGCCTTGGTCCTCAGCGTCCTGCTCTGGGTGACCCTGCTTGTGCAGGGCGTTGGACAAGGTGACCTCCTTGGGCTCCTTCCCACCTCAGCCCTCCTGTGATGGCAGAACAGGAGGAGTTGAAGCGTTTAACAAAGGTGGGGACTAGGCCACGATGCTGGAAGAAGGGTACAATTGTTTTTAATGGCATAGATTCACTCCTACCCAGTCTCTCATAGTCAAGCCAAAAGTATCTAGTCGAATTCCGGAAAGGAAGCTCTCCTCAGTTGCGTTCACACAGACAAAAGCCTCTCAGCCCCGCACCAAGCAAACCACCATTTCCGCCTTCTTCAGCGCTCAGACAGGTAACGTGGAACAGCCGTGCCCCTGTGGGAACGTAGTTTCAGGCCATTAAGAGGAAACCCATCTCGCATTATTTCTTGGCAGCTTTACTAGGCAGAAAAATACATTTTCTAGGGAAGAGGGTAAAGGTTTAAATTCTCAGAAGTGATTTTATTGTGATGGTTAACCTAAAGGCAAGCAGCTTTTACAGTGTTAGGGTACAGCCTAAGTAAGAGCAGTCACAGCCAGTCTTCACTGGAGAGCAATCTGAATGCTAAATAATGCACCAGGCTTTATTCTTGACAAAACTGGAATTTTCAGTGGAACATTGGGAAGCCTGGCTCAGCCCAAGCACGGATACAAACCATCCAGGTGACAAAATGTCCAGTTGTGGGTTGCCCGATGGTATCACATAACAGACAATCCCGTTGGGAATGTCACTTCGGCAGGAGTACCAAGCCTGGTGGTGTCCTGTGGGCAGCTCTCCCTGCCTGGGTAACGGGCAGCATCTAGGGCATTACGTGCTGGATTTGTTCTAAATGATAGCAACCTTAAATTGTCAGTTAAACACCCTTGGAAGAACATTATAGCTGGAAGTGAAAATTACTGTTACTTGGTTCAACCAACCTCCCTGTAAGGGCAGTCAGCGGGAGGTGAGTGAGGAAAGCTTTTTATGAAGGGTTGGGCAAAGGCTTTGCTAAAGAATGCAATGTTTAATGCTAACTGAACCAATGAAAGAGTCACAAGGGAACTGGAACGTTTAAGCTAATTAAGCCAGCTCACAACCTCTGTGCGTTTGAGGCTGCTTTTGTGCTCTGGAATACAGGAAGCTGGGATTTGTCCGTGGGTCTCAAGTTAACAAATATGGAGAGAAATTAAATGGATGCGGAAACCAGCAGTGTAGGATTGTGTAGTTGTTTACATGTTGTAAGTGCGTAATGGCTGGTTCATGAACATTAAGCTAATGTAGCAATAAGCAGATGAGAGGAAGCGTTAATAAATTGTACAACTTAATTATTTGTTGGAATTTTTGTGTTGCCACGGGGCCATTGGTGGTTTTTGCTTTGGATTCGTTATTCCTGCTCCCTTTGAATGTTTTTTGTGCTTTCCTCTTTTTTTCCCCCGTTTGATTCCCATGATTGATTGCATTTGCTTATTCATTGTGTGTGTTTGGATTCATTGAGTGCTGCCGCTGTTCATCCAGCGGGTCCGTAGGATTTAAGATGATGGAGTATTTCTTATTTGTATTTTTTTTCTTTTAGTTTATCTCAAATTGAGGATGAGCTCACTTACACTGAGAAGTTGTATTAGATTTTTATATTAAATCGTTTCAGAAGCAAATGTGGGAGTCAATGCCTTCATCGGGTGATGAAGGCAAGCTGTGGAAGTTTCACTGTGGAGTTGTTTGTTGTGGATGCAGCTCTTGCATCTCACTTGAGGGAAGCTTACTTACTTGAACTACTCCAACATTTTAGGCTGCTGTTCCAGTGCAGCCTCAGCAGCACAAATGCAGATCGTTATGAGGCGCTGGCAGTGTTAGTCTGGCATAGAACAGTCTGTATGGCGCTTCTTGAAGCAGCAGTAAAGTGGTGGTTCTAACCCTGAGAAATGTGTGTGCCAGCTCTGGCTTTAACCAAGTCCATGTTGTTTTCAGATGGAAAAGACAAAGAAAACTCCAGACCATCTCCTTTCATCCCGAATGAAGACTGTAAAGAAAAAGGTATTTCTTTGGCAGTCCCCCCTGTGAAGATCTTGGCTTTGCCGCAGGTGGAGGAAGCCCAGAAACAGTCCTTCAGAGCCGAGGAGGAGACGGTGCAGCTTGTGCCCCAGCCTCGTGCACAGAAGGCACTGGCCTTGCTGACTCCTTTGCCAGACTCTTTGTTGTTACAAGCGGAGTCCCATGGCAGGAGTGAAGCCTCCTGTGGGGCGGGAGAGGATTGCTGCTGCTTCAGCTTCACCCAGGACTCAGAGGGCAACCGGACCATCGCTCACAGAAATGAGTCCCATTTATTTGCTGGAGAAACGGTTTCAGCGAGCGGCAGCGTAACTTCAGACTGCGGGATAAACAAAGAGGGCCAGCTGCTCCCAGAGGAGGCGAAGACTGGACTGTGTTTCCAACCAAGACTTGGTGCAAACCAGAGTAAGAAACCACACCGATTGAGCAGTGTTAATTCTTTCACTGATTTCTCTGAGACTGAGAATATAAATCCTACTGTAGTGAGAGACAGTACCTGGGCTGCTGGTTTTTACGTATCTCCAAAAAAAACAGCTAGAGCACAGCCTCTGAGAGAGTGCAGCCAGAACGCTGGTGCTGGTTCAGCCAAGGAGCGATGGGCCGGCAAGACGGGACCGAGCAGTCCCTGCAGGCAGTTGTTCACCCAGGATTCGGAGGGGAACAGAGTGATCGCACACGGCTGCCAGACCAGCCCATCTCCTCGCAAGGCCAGTGGCAGCTCTCGCAGGCAGCTGCCAAACTCTCTGTACAAGGGCTGTTCCAGCGATGCTGCAAGCAGGAGCCCAGGCAAACCAGGGGAGCAGCTGTTGGACGTGTGCTATGACGTACTGTTCACGCAGGATTCAGAAGGGAACACAGTGATTAAACACTGACAAGCGACCTTGAATGGGTCGCCTAATGACCTTTTGTGAAGCCTCAGGAAAGCCTTTTTTTGTAAGAAAGCGGTCAGAATTAGGTAAGTGTACCCATTGTTTCTACATATATGGTCTAGCCAGCATATGCAGTAGAGCCTGTGCAACAGGCAGGACCTCTTTGTTCTCTGAGATTTTGCTTTAATAAATAAAATTTTGAAGGAGTATGTTTGTAATGGTTTGACTGTTTCAATCATGATTACAGCCTGTGTGGCTAAGGCCTGGCTTTAGTACTGCCTGGTGTTAACGTAGCATGCTGCTGTTTGGCCTGAAAGCCCACTGCTAACAAACACGTCTGTGTTTCTTAGGATCCTGAAAGTCCAAATTTAAAGGTCTTCTAGGCTGAGCTCCACTCCATGTCTCTCAGGACTGTGGTTGTGCCAGCCCCTGTACGTGACAGCTAGCGTGTGGGGCAGGAAGGGGAGGTCCATCTTTTTCAGCTTGTGTGTCTGTAACTGTGAAAGATGCAGGTGGGATCACAGCACTTAATGGCTCTTGCCAGACGTACCAGAGGTTTAAAGCGAGGAAGACTGTGCCAAAGAGGAGGAATTGTAACAGTGCATCTGTTCTGGGTAAGTCTGAACCGTAATCCCAATGTGGGACTCGTAGCTCTTTCACAGGCGGGGCGCACCACAATGGAGCAGTGTGTGCCCACAAGGGCTTACAGCCGCAGGTTGATGCTGTCGGTCCGGCCCTGGTGAGGTGGAGAGCAGAGCCAGTGAGCACCTGGGCCAGAGGAAGAAGGGGTCAGTACTGGTTTAACTGCCTGTGGCAGCTGCCCCTTTTCCCCAACAGCAGTGGCACTTATTGTACAGTGTGATCCCTGGCTTTTGGAGACGTAGCATTTTGGACAGGCGTGCTTTAGATCGTCTCTGTTTTGAAGCGCAGGGACCAGCTGTTCAAAAACCCCAGGGGTCATGAGCAGCAGACAGCAGCGTCTATCTGCGACCACAATCATGCTCCAGAACAACAGCCTGCTTTGTCAGCAGCAACTGCCCTGTTTTTTTGTGTTTATTTTTTTTTTTTAAATGTTGAGTATGTCTTTAACACTGTGAGTGTTGCCTTTTAAGCTATCTTTACTTTCCCATTGGGACACAATTTTGGTACAATAGACCAAACTGGAGTTACGTCATACCCAGAAGTTAACTGCTCTGATATTTTGATAATTGCATCCAGCCGGCATACAGAGCATGTGTGCAGGAGCAGGGACTCTTGGTTACAGCTCCATCTTATCACAGAATATGAGGTTGGAAAGGACCTCAAGGATCATCTGGTCCAACCTTTCAGTCTTCTCTGTAGACAGGTGTATTCCCACCACATCATTACCCAGAGGAGCCTTGTTGGGACAGAGAATGAGAATGATTGTATCATCCGTTGGAAAGGATGTGCATCAGAGAGACAAAGAGCTGTAGGCAACTCCCTGTAAAACGGATTAAGTTGTAAATGCTATTTCTGCTCCCACTCGCTGGGTAGCAGAGGCAATTACAAGCCTTTCTCTCACTTTTAAGGTGGGCGTGATGGTTTAATTTTTCAAGGGCTGAGGGCTTGGTGGGTTAAGAAAATCCTTGGCATCTGGCTTCATTCATCTGCAGCACCACCAGCCAATGCTTCAGCTGCAGCAGCTGAAATTCTGCACCCCAACCTGCCCAAGATACAAGCACCACTGCTGACATGTTTGGACATATGCATCTTAATAACATCGAGGACAACCATTGTCTTATTAAGGCTCCATTTTATATAAAGGAAAAAAATCATACTTTAACTACAGCCATGAGGAACATTGCAGAGAATGTGCAGCTGAAGGAAACCTCTTCAGTTACTGAGAACTGTAGCCATAGACAATGCCAAGTTCCTTCTTCCCTTTCATCCGGTAGCAGCTCTGGTGGTGGGTGCTTGGCTCTTAGCGTTGGTGGTTCAATAAATAGACCTTTTGAATGCTAAATAAAATACATTATCTGAATACAAGGACTATTAATGAAACATTAAATTACTGGCAAGAAATTAAGGCCATTCTGTCATGCAACTGTGGGGATAATTTGTGAGTGAAGAAATACCCAGGGCACACTAAAACCAGCGGGCATCCGATATGACTGAGTGGTTTGATCATTGACTGCAGTTTCATCCTGCCATTAGGCTGGTGCCTTTTACCACTGCGATTCAACAACCTCGTCAACACTGGAAGCATTAATTAGCTTATTCTCGGTAGCTCTGTACCATACTCGGAACGGAGACAGACCTGGATGTTTGACATCCATTTATACTGGAAATTGGTAACTAGTTATATTGTAACAGACTGTTATAAGTTAATGCTTAATTTAACCTAAGGAAAAGTGTAGGTAGAAAGAACATCATCCGGCAGCACTCATTGCACTCTTTTTACAAGATCCTTATCAATAATCAACATCAAAATACAGGTGGAAAAGAATTTCCATCTTCTTAAAAAGTTTCTTCTTAAATACACCAATACATGGAAAACACATCAAATCCGTAGGGTCTTTCCTAAGTAAGTGTCCAGTGCAGAAACCATTTCTAATTAATAAAAGAGGCAAAAGGCTCAATCCTTAGGAAGGCAGCTACTGTGGAGAAAATTCTGGGAGCATAACTCTTTTGATTACAGAGTTTAATAACAGTAACATCATTTCTCCTTCAGGGCCAGATCTTCATCCTTTAGGGCAAATTTTCTCCTCAGAACTTCGGCTATAAGAATGGCAGGGTCTTCCTCCTTCACTGAAGTTCGGGTTCTACGTGGAAGACAAAAGCACAGTGTGTTAGTGGGGAAAAGTGCCAAACTGATGGTTGACAGCTCTGGTTATAGAGTCTTTCAAGTATTGTTCCACAGCCTTTTGTCACAAGTGGAGGAGGTACACGAACACCACCACCAACCAACAAAAAGTAGCTAAAAATTCAGACCTTCCATGTTGGCTTAGAAAACCTGGAGCTTATTTTGTGGATCAAGGGCTATCCTGAAAATCTCAGCATCAAAACTCTTTAATTTTTATTCAACTGTGTTATTAACAAGTAGGTAAAACAAAACTCCTTTCATTATTTACAGCCTATGTCCCCTCAGTATAAATCTACAAGTGAATCTACAAGTTTGAGTTGAAGTCCTGGAACTATTTTTTTTCCATGAATTTTGCTACAGAATGGATATATGCTTTCATATTTAAAGACGGGTAATTACAGGAATTTTAAAGGAGGGCTAGTATAACATTTCCTTCCACTTAGCTACTGCACATGAGTTTTTCTGGAGCATTCTATTATCAAAGCATCTTGTCTCCTTCAACAAATTCAGACAAGCAGTTCACATCAGAAGTGAGGAGGTTTTTTTACAGGACTCCAAAACCCAGTTCTTTTTCCTTAGGTGTCATGAATTATTCCCTAAGGTTTTGTTCAGAACCTGCAATAATAAATGTGGGGTTTTTTTGTTTTTGTTTTAAATAGTTGAAGTCCTCCCTTGGTCAGAAAACATTATGGGTGTTTTAAACATTCCTAAAAGAATAAGTCTCCCTGAAGTATTTCCATATGTGTTCAGGAGGGGCTTGTTCTCAGATTAACAGGCAAGGCTTTTAGTAAGCTGCGTTAAGAGCCGTTGAGCTACTCTGGGGTAACCCTTAGCCCTATCAGCTTTGTTTGACGCAAGTTCTTAATTGCATAAATGCATCACAATTTAAAAGATGATTTTGTAGCCAGAAACATGCCTTTGATGTCCTCCAGACAGGACTGTTCCTTCTGAAAAGGGTGGAAAGACAGACAGGGTGATACAGGGTCTGGAGCCCTCCCCAAACTGCTCCTGAGGATTCAGCGTTACTCAAGTACCCCTCAGCTGCCTTGGCAGAGGCACATGGGGGGAGGAACCGAAGCAGCCGGAGGCGGCAGTGACACCAACAGCAGCGATGAGGGACAGCACTGACGCAGCCTCAAGATGTGTGATCACAAGGGAAAACTCTCCCACGATGAGTGAGGAGACAGATAACCCACGCCGGGGTGAGAAAAGGAAGATCTACCGAAGGGTACCAATGTCCTACAGCGAGGCACAACCAGCAGCAGACCATGGAGCACCAGCATTCAACTGCAGCGTCTCAGCCCTTTGCAGCCACTCAAAGGGCCAAGGAAATAATTACGGGCAAATTAATTTGTTCAGTCCCGTAAGAGCAGTACTTACAAGTGAAAGTGTACTCACAGTCCGAGCAGCTCCTCACGCTACCTGTCTTTAACCCCAGCCTGAGCGCACGGCTCAGCAGGCACACCTCTCGGCTGCTCCCCTCGCAGAGGGCGGCCCAGACACTTTTACAGCCTCTATTTCACATTTGTTGAAACACGCACATTTCTGCGTTTCTCACTCATCCCTGAAGCTTCCAAGGTTGTGTTTAAGCACCGAGTCCTAAACAGGAGCATCAGAGAAGCAGCTATGTAGTTATCTCGTTAAGCATCATTTGGTACCTTCATCCACTTAAAGAGTACGTGATCCTTACTTAAAAGGAATAAGGAGTTACGAGTGCTACATACCTACACTCGCAAAACTGCTCTGCATAACCTAACAGCTGTGAGTACAGCTGTAGAACATGGGGCTGCTCACACAACTGCATCGACACTAGAGGATTGTGCCTAGGAATTAAAGCTCATCCAGTAACGAGCATGAGTGATTTATTTAAACCTCATCTTTCAACTACCTGTGATTCTTCAAACAGCTTTCATCAAGCTGTAATAACCGTATCCTAAAATGTCACTGATGGCTGTAGGAGGCACATTAGAGGCTGAGATAAAGAAACAGATGCAAGGAAAACGGTTCAGCTCCAGCAAGAGACAGTCTTGAGCTTTTTTGTTAAAGTGTTCCTAGCCTTGACGCAAGCAGCAGCAGCAGCATGACCCAGCTCCCGGCTGATCAGTCAAGCTGTTGCAAGGGGAAAAAAGGGTCCCGGTGATTCAGTTCCTTTGCTCACTGCACCCCAGCAAGGAGGGATTTGGCAGCACAGGTATTCTACAGCACAAAATCCTTGCTCTCCCCCATCTCCTGTAACGTTAAAAAGAATCAAGGCTCTTGGTAAATCCTTTCTTTGCGCACAGGCCACCTCTCCCGCTCACCCATTCACACGGCTTCTCTCTCAGGGTAACCGTGAGATCAAATACTCATGCGTTATTAGCTGTTCTCACACATTCTGTCGAGGAAATGAATGTAAAATTGTGACCCATTACACTGCAACGTTCCCCGTCACCCACGTGCTGCCTTTCACAGCCTCCCCCCAGTCAGCACCTGGCTCCTCAGGATTCTGTCAGTGCTGGCAGGAGCCTTGCTGGCACATCCAGGCATGGATAAACGCCTCGGATTTCTCTATTTGTACAAGTTTTTCCTGCACCACCCCCCCCCCAATAATGCACCTTCCCCTATCTTCATCTGGCACAGAGGGAGTCTGCTTCCACAGAAGGCTGACATACCAGTCTGCACTAATTAAAAGATTGATAATTACATTGTTACGTGTGAATGCTTAGTCGTAGAGGTTCACATGTTTCTGATAAAGTTCTGTCACACCATGAAGCATCTGCAAGCTTTTCTGGATTTAATATGGCACAGTTACAGACTGAACAGGTAAGTTATCTAAAGCCTGAGCCAACGTGGCTGAGTCACACAAAACAGCAGAATTTTTCTTGCAATTTCTCTCTTCCTTTCCCTAATAATTCAAAATTATGTTTGGATGCCCAAAGCACTGCTTTGCAATTCACCTGTGGTCCACAAATACTACTCACCCCCAAGAAAGATTACAGGCATTTATATAAAGCAAGTGAGTGTTTCAGTTTTGAGTAATATTTAACACTTAGGAAAACAAGAGCAAAAGGCTATGTGGCCTGAATTATGGATGTGTAGTGCTGCACTGACAATCTGGATGCAAGCTGAACATAGTTCTCTCATTTGACTATATAATTTTTTCAGTGCTAAGGATTTAATTTCTTTTCAACTGAATTAGGCATAGAAATTGTGAACAGCCATCACACAACATGTTATTTTTGGCCGCCAGGAATCCTACTCACACAACATAATGGCTGGATAGATCTTTGGGTTGAAAAATGTGGAAACTGAACTTTATCACTGTGATTTCACACGTAAGATGAAGGCCATACCACTGACACTAAAGAAGCTACTTTATCAGCTGGGCAGAATCCTGTTGCAGCTATGCAGCAGCTGGCACATCGGCAGCTCGAGGTGTTCTCACAATCAGTGTGTAAACTCATCCTGAGACAAGCCAAAACTGCCCACGCTCAGAGCTGGGCCAGATGCAAAAGCCGAGAAGCCGAAAAGCTCCGCGTGTTAATTCCTGTATGTGCCATGCTGAAAGCGCTGCCGAGCTTCCCAACCACTTGGGTCTGCCAAGATGGTCCAAGCACCAGCACCTGGAACCACCGCAAGCAGAGAGCGGAGCGTGATCCTCACCCCAACGGTTGCCAGTGCATACGGGTCTGGTTTTCATCAGGCTAAACACAAGCTTTTTTTGTAAGTGAACAAGCTGAAACAGCCAAACATTGTGATGTTTAAGTTCCCTGCCACTGCTTTCTATCCAGGCAGGTAAGCCATCATTAAAAAAAACAAACCCTCAGAAACATGTTAGCAAGTTCTGCTATAAACAGGTATTTCCCCGCTGTGAATCATGAATACAGAGCAGCACCAAAAAGCAGTGCATGCAATGTCCAGTGTCTACGATGATTTGACAGACCACAAAAAGACAAACTTTGAAAAAGAAAATAAAATCGAGAGAGTTCAGGAAGCACTTACAAGTCTTTGCTCTGCTTCATCCTATGAATGTCTTTAAGAATGCCCATCATGTCTGCAAAACTGCTGGCCTTCGAAAGAGACACAGAATCTTCCTCGTCGGGATCCTTTGGGTCTGGTTTACAACACTCGGAGGTTGCAGAACAAAGCATGGAGACTGATGGGAGCTCGGGGCTTTCAAGTTCTGCCTCCTCCTCTGTGATATCGCTAATGACAAAGGAAGTTGTAGATTGGAAAGAGGGTCCAAAACAAGGTAAAGGAGAAGATGCATTTGAACTTCCTGGAGATAATAGATCTGGTGTTAATGAAGCAGAAGCTGAAAAAGAAAACAATACAGGTGGATAGTTAAACCCATACCAAACCATGTAGGTAGTTTTTTCCTCAAAGCAAGAGAATATAAATCAAGAGGCATCATCAGCCAGCTCTTCCCCCATGCTATGAGAAAAGCAATTCATCATAGTCTCTGTCACCCTCCATGCCCACTCTGCTTCCTGTGACACCATGTCACAACGCAAGATCTTCTCCAGTACCTTTTATCCCACCAACCCCCCATTCTTATTGTACCCATCACCGTATCACCCATCACTGTATCACCCCTCCAGTTCAAACACTGCACCCCGACCCTGCACAAGTCAGGTAATGTTTACTTTTCCTGGTTTTACAGATAAGAAATGGAGGAACAGAGATAAGAAGTGGAGGAACAGAGATTTAGCTGCTGCTCAGGGTCACAGAGGAAGGCTGTGTCAGAACTTGGGTCTTAATTGTCTTAACTATTCTCCTCTTGTTCTTCACCGCAATGAGAACCACTTGCCTTTCTTTTCCTTTCAGACCCCCATAACCATTATGCCTGGTGAGAACAGGCAGAGCTGGTTCAGGAGCTCCGGCATTTTACACTAGATGGTCCCAGCAATTCACTCTGTGACTGCAGGCATTCTCACCTTTTTGCTTCCCATCGCCATCTATAAAATGAGAATTCCACTATTCCCTAGTCCCCAGGAAAGATGGGATTTATTTGCTCATGCTTTAAAATGCAGTGAGGATAAGAACAGCTATGTAAATTCCAAGTGTTATTAAGTGAAAATGAGTCAGGTATTTCCAGTGTAAAACACTAAGGGAAAAAATCAAAAACCCAGAAAAATGCTTAGTGCACATCTCCTTGAAAGAACCCTCCTGTATTGAAAACAAACTGTACCTTAAAGCACTAATGCCCTTGGCCTCAAGAGTAAACTTGTAGCTAATTATCAATTTCCAATTAAGAGATTTCTCTAACAGTATATAATAAAGCAGATTGCACAATATTTCTTTTTTGACATCGATCTTTCCAAAATAAGCCTGCTAAACAGTTATCTCCTCCATCAGATTACTGAGCTACAGCCGGGCCCTAAATCACAGCTCCCCGTTATTGACTCGGAGGATGCGAAGTCAATACGAACTGTTCTCAAATGCCAGCTGATAACAACCGGTCTCACTGCCAAGTAAAGAGGGAAAGAAAAAGGTATTAAATGATTAAATCATCTTTTTTCCCACCTGGACCTCTAATTTTCCTTGTTATTATTCTCCTTGAATTAAAATGGATTTTTCTAGTACACAGCTTGAGCAACTGTAGAGCTGAGACAGAACTTAGAAGGAAAAAGCACAGAATTCCAATTCAGTTGTTCCTCTGATCTTGCACGAAGAAGAAAGGACACACACAGCCTTGCTCAAAGGGACATCTGTGATGCCTTGTTTTACGCTTATTCCCTGCAGAGTTGAGGGTAACGTGGCTCCCTCATCCCCAGACGGTTTCATTTTACCACGCTGCTGTTAAGAGTCGAGGCATGTGGCATACAGGATCCCACGTACTGTGACGGGACCGAAGATGACAAGAAACATGAGCATGTGCATTATCTCACAACAGCCCCTTACCATGGAAGTGAAGAAATATTTCACCCCATCTAAATACAACTTCACATGCTAAAAGTGTCATCTATATCCTCATGTGGTGGCGTATATATTTACACTATTGACATCAAACAGAGTCCACTGGCCATCACACAGAACCGAAAAAGAACCCAAGCCGCTCATGTAGAAACCAGCATTTCAACCAATTCAAACAACTCTGTTTCAATGTTCAAATGCGTTTATGGCTCGTGGATAGCTGGACTAAATACAGGCAGTCATTAAAGCTGCAAGTCCCTTGGGGCCATAATAATCAGACAATCACATCGTCTTTCACATGTCCCAAGAGATTTGGTCTCGTGCACACGCTATGCAGTGCGGCGCAAAGTAGCAGTCTGGGAATTTAAGAAAATATTTGCTTTCAGATGTAGGATAAGGAAGGTTTCATCAGCCATTATTACCCATCATAAACAGGAATTAACCTGCACTATATCATTTCAAGTGTAGCACAATCCTGTTTTGGTATTTTTTTGCTTGTTGGTTTGGTTATTTTTAAATAAAGGGAAGAATTATAGGTCCTTCTTTTCCTCTTGGAAGCAGCCATAACAAAGCTGTTGCCTTGGCCATTGGCAAAAGTATTCTGCAAGAAAGTTTTTAAGAAAAACTGTCTTCAAGAAGGACTAAATTCCTTTAGTTTGCAAAACTGTTCAACGTTTTTTGAGTTGGGAGATCAACAACTCTGCCTTCTGAATACTCCATAAATAGATACCAAGGTGTTTCTATCTTACTAGTTTCCATACTCCAAACCAGCCACTGTTGCGGCAAGACTTATAGAACCACCTGGATTTGGATCCTACCAAACATCATCATATTTTCAGAGCTGAGTACACAGGAAAAGCCATGAAAGGAAGAGAAGTAAAAACTCTTTCCTCACAGTTCAGCTTTGTGGCTAAAACATGGCTTTTAACTGCATACAATTTTACTAAAAGAAAGAAAAAACTGGGTTCAGCTAGTCTTTTCCCCAAATACCTTATTTGCTATGGAAATGGCAATGTCATTTTCACAACAGAAACAAACACTAATATCTCACTCCTACCCAAATCAAGACATAACTCTCGCACTCGTGGCTGACTTGGAGCAGGAATGTCAAGAACACACTACATGTTTTCATCAAACAAGGTGCTCGAGATGAGGCGACTTCCAGATCAAATGCAGCAAATGCAGTCACAAAGCAGCACTTGGCATTTCTTAAAAACAAAGTGGAATCCTCCAACGAAACAGATGCAAACATCTAAAGACAGAACCAGCACTGAGCTGACACCAAAGATGGTTTTCCACGAAAGGGAGCCACAGCTCTGGTGGAAAAACCACAGCAAGTCTGGTCTGTATGGAGGAAATGACATGGGTCACTAATTCAGCCCGTCTTGTTCAACCCCAAAAAGCTCATTATATTCCTACCTGACTCTGCAGCAACTATTTTAGCTATCTGACTCCGAAGGTGACTCAGCTCGTCCTGGAGCTCTGTTGTTCGGCTCAGCGCTGGTAAACCAGGTTTCTTCAAGGCGAGCAGCTTCTCCTCCTGCTTCCTCAGGTTGGGGACTGAAGCATTTCGCTGTATAACAGTGAAGGGACTCGGCTTCCACTTGTGCTTCAGCGGCCGAGTGTCGCTTCTACAGGACAAAAACCCATTGGTCATTTACAAGGTCCAGACCCCTCCGTGACAACAATGCTCAGCAACGCTCTCCAGCTCAGGACACCGGGCCTGAGTCAAGCCCCTGCACCACTATGCTGTATGTACCCCTCTATGTACCCCCATACGGTGCTGCTGTATGTGCCCTTCTGCATTACAGGGAATAGGAGGCCTGTCACAGAAATCACGACCCAACGGCACAAGATGTGGTGAGAGGACGCGGAAACAAAAGTCATTTCCCTCCCGGAAACTGTGTCTTCGTTTCCAGGGTGGGTGCACATGGGAAATGTCACTTACCCACTACCTTTTGCCACTGATTTCAAAGTCCATTTTATCTTTCACGAGATACCTGTTACTACTGCCTAGCTTTAAGGACAAAAGTTCAACTGACCAGAACCGAACTCCTGGGGGGCAGAATATTTCAGTCCTGGGAGAACTCAACTCTTTAACTTTCCAACCAGAAAATACCACGGATCAGGGGGGTTACTCTGCACAGATCTTTCAGTGAGTAAAAGATGGCATGGCACTTCCTACAGGAATTCCTCCTGGGGTCCTTTGTCCAATTTTCTTTTTAGCTGTCGCTTGTGAAAAATGTCTTTCAACAGGCACTTGTATCAGACCTTCAGAGGACTGGAAGTTGTGATCATTTGATCAATGACTGGCCTAGGCTGTGCAAAATAATCCATCGTATAAAAATAAGGATCAGCAGACACAAAGGGGAAACCAACCGGACTCTGGCATATGTTTCTTCGTCATCTGCTGCTATCCACACAATGTCTGCCAAGGTGGGGACTGGAGGGACATCATTTAAATAGAGCTCCGAAACATTTGGTAGAACCTAAAAAGAAGAAAGTTACATATTAAGGAGACAGTGGTCCTGTCTCCTGAAGCCACCTCAGATGTGCTGTACTGGCTGTCAGAGCCTTCCTCCTCTGCACCAGGCGGGCAGCTGCGTCTGTCGGATGTGTGACAGCAACACCATTTGGCTTATGGAAACGTAGCGCTTCTGTGTGTTGGCTTCTGCACGTGTTCTTGGGTGCACTGGTGTGTTACTGTGCCCTGCAAGGCTGAACAGCAAGGCAGTGAAGGGATACTTGATACAGCTTAGTATGCTGCCAAGGCCACGTGCAACACTTTGCTACTACAAGTCCCAGCGCTGTCCTTCAGCTTAAACAGTGACGTAAGCGTTTCCATAAACCTTGTTTTACTGTTTAGGAAACACAGGCCCAGAGGGCATGTGGCTTGCTGGAGGTCACACAACAAAGCACTAGTCCAGCAACTCCATGGTTCTGTCTCCTCTTGCTTGCTAACCCAGTCCACACACGCGATTTGAAGAGGTATTTTCCTCAAATTGCCAATGATCACTTCACAAGAACAGAATTTCAAAAACAAAAGAAATAAAAATCTTAAAATTAACTATACTGCTACACGAGTTTTGTGACTGCAATTCTGCAGACACATGTGGCTGACAGAACGGCAGCTCGTGACAGCGCCCTGTCTTGCTCAAGAACAGCAGCTTCCTCTACGTGATCACCAAACCCCTTACGAGTTCGCTTACCTCAAAGGTTGCTCTGGGACAGGGTTTTAAAGGGAGGTTTGACCCGATCCTCCTCACAACGCTGCGTGCTGAGCCATGGGGTTTGTTCTGCCAGATGGGGATTGTCTACAAGAAGCCATGTGATATAATTAGTACTTCTTAAAATTTATTAAATTGGAAATTGTCATATACAATCTACTCAGGAGCTCTGATCTCTGACTTTTTATTTGTGGAGTAACACTTTTAATTGGGAACCTGCTGATGACTAAGGTACTCATTCCATAAAACTGTTTCAGCTGAACGTACATGAAAGCCACTTATTACAGGGCATTTTAAACATGGGTGTAGTACTTTCAGGGCTGAAAACTAAAAGCAGGCAGTAAGAGACACTGAGCTCCACATGACAGGCATACCAAAAGGATGAAAGCAGTGTCACATGAGGGCCCTGGAAGAAAAATTAAATCAGAAGAAAGTCTCATTTAAAGGAACACTCTCACTTCCACATGATCATAGAATCATACAATAGTTTGGGTGGGAAGGGACCTTTCAAGGCCATCTAGTCACACCCCCCTGCCATGAGCAGGGACATCTTCAACCAGAGCAGGTTGCTCACAGCCCCGTCCAGCCTGACCTGGGATGTTCCCAGGGATGGGACATCCACCACCTCTCTGGGCAACCTGGGCCAGGGTTTCACCACCCTTATGGTGAAACATTTCTTCCTTCCGTCTAGTCTGAATCTCCCCTCTTTTAGTTTAAAACCATTACCCCTTGCCCTAGCGCTACGGGCCCTGCTAAAAAGTCTGTCCCCATCTTTCTTCTAAGCCCCTTTTAAGTACCTTCTGATCTTTAATACAAGCAGCACTGATAAGGCTGTGAACGTTTCTTGGATGATGGAAAAGTGACAAAGTGCATTCAATGCCTTGTCAGCCATCTGAGGGCTGACAAGAACAGCTTTGGAAGGCATTTTCAGAAAGAGCAAATGCTTTAGTGGTCTCTGGATACTGCTGAAATGGATTCAAAAGGTGAAGTGCTCTGTCCTTTGACCGTCTAACCCTCTGCCCTCACAGGCTCTTGTGTCAGGAGGCAGCACAAGACTCTGGACAGCAAATTACCACAATGACAAACCGGAATCCAAGCAAGTTATTTCACTCAGTCGACCAGCAAATCCATTAACTTATTTATTGCTGGAGCTTGTTATGCACACAATGCCTGAACGTCGGCCTTGTGCAGTTCGATTTAAAATCCCTGATGTGTATTTTAAATTGAATCTCCGAGCTGGGAGTGCACTGACCGCTGTGACGGCCCTCTGGCTACCGGCCACGGGAGAGCCGGGGGGAGGGAAGGGCCCCGGGGGGGAGGGAAGGGCCGCAGGGTGCCCGCCGGCCGAGGGAGCCCTTTCGGGCGGCGCTTACGCTCACGGAGTCCGCC
>NW_010546147.1:0-201 GCF_000687285.1 Phaethon lepturus | reverse complement strand
TCTGTGGCCGCCCCTCGGGTGGGGAGGGAGCCTGGAGAAGTCCCGGGGCTCTCTCCGAGGGATTAGCTCAGCTCCCACCTGCTCAGCGGAGGTGGGGATGGAGAAACGCTTTGTGACGGTGAGGGTGGGTGAGCACGGGGAGAGGCTGCCCGGGGGGCTGCGCAGCTCCGTCCCTCCATGGAGGCACTCGGAGGCCCGACG
>NW_010546146.1:5521-24493 GCF_000687285.1 Phaethon lepturus | reverse complement strand
AGCCACGCCGCTGCCTGCCCTTGTCTGCACCAGGGGCTGCCGATGGGGAGACAAACAGCGCGGAGAGCTTCTTCACAGGAAAACCTTAAGGTTCATGTGCTGTGTTAGAGGCAGGGTACTAATGAAGGGATTCACCTGGCGAGACAGCTTTGACCAGATTAAAGATTGTACATTACGCACTTCTCAGAGGTGTTAACTTATGAAAGAATCTGGTGTGAGAGAGAAGACTTCCCTCTAAGCGGTATTTGAATGCAGGTCTACCTTCAGAACGCATCAGTATTCCATTAGACTTAAAAGTGCTGACATGGCACTCAGCGTTTCTGGCATTTTCGGCTGAAAAGGCTTCCTTACTCCTTCCGCCGCTTTCTGTGCTCGGTGTGTACAGCAAATGTTTTTCTTGTGTACTCAGCACAGGCTGAGACCGTTGAAGTTGTCTTTGTTTTACATAGCTTAATTTGAAGCTCTGATGAACTCTGAGGGCTGATTTATTACTTTGGAATGCTCAGAGGAGTTGAGACAAATTGAATAGAGGTGTGCATTTAATGTATGCAAAGTAAAGCATAGACACGGCTGGCAAAAGCTTCACAATGCCCTGTATTACCTTGATTTATACACAGCTATGTGTGTTATGGTATGAAGTCTGTGAGTGACATGACCTAAACAAAAGAGCACTCCAGTTGCTGCCAAGATTAGATTCCAGATGACTCTGTAACAAGATGCCTTCCGTGTAGTATTACCACATACTGTGTGAAGGTAACCATAGGCTGCTTCATGGAATTGCAAAGAATGAGCATTTTGGGAAATTCCTATTCCTGATGTCTGTTTTCAGCATTGCTGCTAAGTATTTTACCACTTCAGATTTGTGTTTGCCAGACTGTCCTGTTTAGATGTAGATCTGGAGGAAACCTGTACCTCTGACCCTAATGAGTTCTGTTAGGAGCAAAAGTGCCTTTGTGTAATGAGCTAAACAGGGCCTTCCAAAATCCCTTCAGTTCAAGGAGTTCTGGAGTCTGGTGCATTTAGCTTAGTACAGTAAGTGTGGGGCTCCTGATCTATGTGAGACTTTCTGACGAAAGGAGTATCTGGCCTTTTCAAAGGCTGATTACTAACTGTCTCTCAACTGCCAAAATAAATACAATGTCTGTAAATGTTCTCTACCCCTCTTAGGATCATACGGGTTTTGCATTTTAGCCTTGGCCAGCAAGAATCCCCTAATACTGATAGGCCTGCACACTCAACAGCTTTCTCAACGTGGTATAAAGCACACCAGCTTAGCCTAGGCACCAGGCCTGCCAGACTACTTAGTTTTGGTGATCAGCGCTGCCCAAGATGTGGTAATGGTGGTATAATCTGTTCCAGAGGTTTTCAAAGCTCAGTTTCAGAAACAGTAAAGGCTATTGTTCAGCTAATGTCCTGACCTGAGAGGTCCTGCTATCAGAATATTAATCTCAAGATCTTCATCAAACATCTCTTTTATTGGGGATTGGAACTGAATTTCCTAATGCAAAATTTGCTCTTCCCAGATTCTTCCCTGACCTTCTGCCTTACACCTTCCATTAGCAGTTCTGTGTACACTGACTGCTCTCCCTTGTCATCCTATCAACCTTAAGAGTCTTTAAATAGTCTATAGACCCTGGGTGATGACTACCATATTGTTCCCCTTTCCTCTGCAAGCTGCTCATGGAAGAAGAGCTGAGAATGCATTGGAAATTATTTGCTCATACATAGTTCATAATCAAATTTTTAAATTGCTGCCTGCTTGTATTATTTGCCAAGTCCATCAAACCAATAACCTACCCAGTTGTATTAGGTGCCCTGTCCACCTCTTAGACAGCAGTCTACATGACAAAAGTTACTCTTACAATTTCAGAGACATCTTATCTATCTCCTCCTGACCGTAGGCATCAAAGACAGATATAGTAGGATCAGTGCTGAAAATGGGCTGCACAGAGGAAGTGTGTCAGTGTCCTTACTAAATTGTTATGTTGCTATTTTTTCTCATCAGGGGGAATTCCCTTCATCCCGTTTCAGAAGAGCCCGTTAAGCTCAGCCAGTACCAAACTCCCAGCAAATGTCCTTTAATCGTTTCAGATTTCAGCTCCATGGCCTCTGACTTTATGTTCCTTGAATATGTTCACAACTCCTCTGGGAGAACTAAGCCAGGAATAACCAACACTTTCTCAAGCCAGGCCTCCTGCTTTAAGGCACTCTGTGTTTCTTTTCCTGCCATATACGTAGTTGCTCATCTCCACAGCTCACACTTCCTTATTGCTTTTGCATTGCCTATACTGAAATTAGGTGTTGCCAGGCATCTGGGAGGACAGTGCTGCATCCACTGCTTTCGATTTTGCTGGCTGAAGGAGGACAAAGGACTCTTAACATTTCTCTGCAGTCGCCTCTTGGCTTGGCATACTGTTCATTTCAATAATAAAGTGTTTCCTTTCATTCTCAAACAGTCAGGCCCCTGCCAGAGCCGTAATTGTTCGCAGATGACTCATTTTGGCTGCAGGATCAAAACGAGGGAAAAGTGCTGTTTGCACAGTCTTTGAAACGTGCAAGATGGGAAGAGATGTTCACGCTTGATATTTGTACCATATGTTGTTTCTAAATTTTGTTACAGAGCCTTTACATATCAAAAGAGTTTCTAGTCTTGTCCTGGGGATGATTTAGAAAGAAAAAGATAAGTTGAGTTTTCAGTTAGACTGAGATTAGCAAAGACTGACTAGGTAGTTTCAGCTGTAAAGCAGCAGCCTGCAGGGGCTGGGTGAGGGGCTGCGCCATGGTGGACAGTCTAACGGGTCGCTTTCTGCTGTGATGTATATATATCTCTCTATGGAGTGCTTAGGCACTGCAGGCTCAGTTGTGATTTTTATCAAAGTCACACTGAACTTTTTATTCTTTGTAGAATTTGTTTTGAAATCTTGCATTTTAAGTTGCAGCAGGTGGTGCATTTTCTTTCTTGTAATGAAAATCTAGTGAATATATGTAGAGTGTTTCTCATGAACAATCACAAGTATTGATCAGTTCTTTGCTCTGCTTGGGTGCTAGCTCTCTTTTTAGAGCTATGTGTTTACTTCAGAAGTAGCTGTTGTGAGGTTCAGCACAGAGGTCAGAACGAAGTTCTTTTTTAGGGTGGAGAATAAGGAAATGGTATGACAATTCCTGCATTGCTGTTCATGAGCAAGCATGTGCTCTGTCAATTAGGTGCTATTAGTTCTGTCTCCTACAAAGATTGTTTTGAGGCCCCCCAGCTATTTTAAATAAAACACCAAACAGGCATCAGGAAACTTTGCCTTCTTTGCATTTTGACTAATGAATTATACAAACCTGCAAACCAGATCATCCAAGACTGCTGCCACACAGATGGACCAGGAAGACAAGCTGTCACTGGATAGCCCTTTGCATATGCTAGAAGGAAAGAGTTAGACCTGTTAACTCAGTAAAAGAGAGTATATTAGAAGCATAAAGGATATAAATTCAGTAGGAAGAGTTTTTGCTGTAGCTTTTTCTGTCTAAAAATATAATGGGCCTATTAGCGGAATGGGTATATATAGACTAGGTAGTTACTCTTGGGAGTGGAAGATCCATATGAACAACTAGGAAGATAAGTGGAAAAAATTCTATTTGAACTGATACTGCAATAGAAGAGCATTACATCATCATTTGGCAGGAATAACTGTGTGCCTTGCTAGATGTTTTCTAGTATTTTATTCAGAGTCACTTATCAGATTATCAAGCAGTTCTCTGCACAGGGCTTGTGGGATCATTAAGGTAACGACCTGATCATGTAAAGGGCTGATAATTTGCAGGGGTGGATCGTGACTCAGTAGGGCTTGGGGGCTGGAGATGTTAGTTGTTTTCACTGAGGTTCCACACTTAAAAACATCCCATCCTGGTATTGCTCGTAGGTTGTTTTTCATATTTCTGTTATTTTACAGAGGGTCTTCACTTTCTGCAGTCAGCTGAACTTGGACAATAACTTCTTTCAGACCAGCACTGTGTTGTTATGCCAGAAGGAAGAATGTAAATTAAAATAAACCACCTTCACAATGGTATTTGAAAATTGATTGCAGGATTTCCAGTTGGTTTTGTAAACCGGTCTTTAAAAACAATAGCTAAATTTTTGTTTTTTAAATTGCTAACAGGGTATTCTTTTAAAGTAGACGGTGTTTTCTGTGATACACTGTCATGTAAGCCTGATAAGGAAGATGGCTGTAGAACATACTTGCCAAAATATTCCTTGGAAGAGTAATCTGATGCCAAAAAGCGAGTAAAACAAGTAACTATATTTGTAGTGTAGTTTGCAAATTATGTGGCAAGGAAAGGAAGAAAATAATCTGTCACATGAAAAATGAAGTTTAGATTGTGTGTATATAAATCAGTGATTTGTTATATGAGGGTAAGATCATTATCAGGCATTTAAACACGAATTGGAAGTGTCTAATCTATTAATTAATCAGGAAGTAAGTTTTACATAGCATGTGTAATCAAGTTAATCTTTCATTTCACTTGTCAACATAGATGCTGCTTTCCATGTGATGTTACCATGAGATTAAACACCCCAAGTGTTGATTCATACTGCTGTGTAAATCTCATGTGTCCTTATATTGCACTTTGGAACAAGCTACGCATCGGGAGGTGGGCATAAAAGTGTCTGCTTCCCTTGGAGCAAACTGGATTCGTCAGATTAAGTAAATGTTGTTTGTGCACAAAGTGAGTTATTAGGCTACTCTAACCCCTGTAAAACCCTTTTCTTCTCTCCACCTTGAGTTAAAACAGACTAGACTTCCATGCAAGCAAGGATGTTGATGCCCTGCAGCAACTTTCAAAAAGGTCAATCTTCTTTTTCTTTCCTTTTAGCACACCACATTGGAAAGCCATTATATTAGAACATACAATAAATAGCCGAGACTTCTGCCAATAATAACTAATAAATTTGGCATAGGAAAGCCAGTGATCGCAAACTTTTATCAATTTGTTCCCTGCAGTGACACAACAGCGAGTTTAATACTGAAATACAGAATAAAAATATTTCGGGGAGTTAATTTTTTTTTTATATGTATATTTTGATCAAGGTTAATGCAGAATACATAGTTTATTACAATAATTTATTATTACATCTAATAATTAGATTCCTAACCTAAAGGTGATGATTTTTTTAAATGTAAATTTGCAGATAGGAGAGTAAAGATGAGCATCTAATTCATGTCTGCACAGGTAGGGAGCAGAATGTGAATGTGTGATAATAACTGAATATCAGTGTTCCACATGCAAGCTATTCATTAGATGTTAGACTTCCCTCTTTATTTCTGAAATTCTGTTCTTTCTTCCTCGATGGCACAGAGCAGTCTGTTAGCTCCTCCCTTCTGCAAGACTTGACTGGCAGTACTGGTTTTTGACGGCCTGTCTTTTGCATTATCTATTGCAATGTTTAAGTCTTCTTTGATCATAAAGGCTCTCTTTCCCATGAACCAGGTGATCTTTTGAGATCCCTTCCAACCTGGGCTATTCTGTGATTCTATTCTATGATTCCTGTACCAAACAAGTTGCATTTCTCTGCTATTTACCATGAATAATAGAGACTGCATCTCGTCAGGACGGATAGGTGTCTTCGGAAATATTAATTGACTGGAGCCAAATTTGGAAGGTGCAAACTTTGTGATGCTGGGGTTGGTTTGATCTCTGGGAAGTGTGGAGCCATGCACCTTTAAGATGTCTGGGGGCCTTGCTGTCTTCCACAAGTTTCACTTCAAAGCTGTCTAGAAAACATCGACTTTTCAGTCAGTTATCCTCCAACCATCTTTTTAATCTTACCCATTGAGCACATATTGAGTCCTCATCACTCACAAGAAATCTTACACACCTGCACAGCAGTGAAAAATTGGAGAGAAGGCACCTCACAGAGCCAGCATGCTTCTGGAAAGCAAGATAGATGAGCTGTTTAAGAGGTGCTTAAAAAAAACAAGATAAGGACATTCTATTTTTTAAATAAAATAAACAACAGCTTTCCTGTGCTGTGATGTTTTTGTAATATGTTTCATTTTTTTCCCCTCATATTTTCAGTGTGAGATTTCAAGATCTTGAATAGCTTCCAGTTTATTTTTTCACAGTAAATAAGCCAATTTTCCCCTCTGTACTATACTAAAAAGTGTTGGGGACTAATATAAAGTGCTTTTATTTCCATATGAAAAAAAAAAAAAAATTGACCAAACAATTTTTTTTCTGAATATTTCCTTTGAGCAAAAAGACTATTTTTAAAATAATCATAATAGTAAAAAAAAAGTGCAAGGAGAAAAATTGCACATGGTAGTGGTAAATGTGATGGTTAATATTAGCACAAATCTGGGGAATAATTCCCATCATTGTGTATTATTGTACATTAAAGTTCCGAACAGTTGTATTACAAGACTGAAGTGAATCATCTCTGAGCAATCCAGACAACTCTCTTCTCCTGTTGAAAAAAGTCTCTTGAGTCTTGAGCACTAACGGCACACGGTGCATTTGATGTCTGTTGCATTGCTCCTCCGACGCTGAGTGGGAACTAGCGCCGGTGTCGTCTGTCAGAGGGAATTCTTTATGGCGGGATCCTTCTGCTAAAAGGAAATGTGTTTGTTTTAGTCTGGGTGGCTAGGTGACCCCTGTAAATAGCAGTGTTAGCTCAACTGTACTCAGAGAATGAGTAAAAGAGATTCAATGAATACATTCAAGTTGCCTGTAAGTTGAGTTCACAGAAACCCCCATGGGTCAGCTTACAGAGGTCATAGCAGAGAACTGCTTTAATTTTGCCTTGGAGAAGGAAATGGGAGATCTTTGGAAACCCAGAGCTGAATTTACTTCGTTAATCGCTCAATGGATCATTGTTAACATTTTATTTTAGTAATAAAGGTTTTTGTAAAGAATAATCAGGCTTAAACAAATATTTCCTCCCAGCAGCTACTCATGGAAGATGCGTGATACTAGGAAGTGTTGTACAGTTCCCATTTATGTGTGAAGAGCTTTGTCTGATATGAGGGTTTGTACAAGTTTTTTCTTTCTGGTATGGGAGTTTTTGCTGTACAATGGAGATTTTATACTCATGGTTTTTTTTTTTCTCCTGGGTTGTTTAAAGCAGCAGGCTGTTTGGAGGTAGGAGATGTTTGATTCTGGTAAAAGTTCCTTCTTCAATTTGTGTTGGACTCCATATGCTTAATTACTTCATTAGGTCTCTGGAAATCATAGCACAACTCTTAAGATAGATTTTGACTTTCTGAATTTTCTTAGCATCATTACCAGTGAGGTCATAAACCAGGTTACCTGAGTAGAGTATTCTTTATCATTAGGAATACATGTCAATAAATTCAGAGTAAGTTAACTGATTTTATTTTGGTCTCCTCCAGCTAGTTGAAAGCTGATATGAAAAAGTTTATGTTCTTCAGCTCTATTGTTCTACTGGGAAGTAGTCAGGAAACGTGTTCTGCTTTGAGGTCAGTCTGTGTGTTTCTTCCCTGTTCTCTTGCAGTACAGAGTTCATTGCGTGGCATAGGAAACGTCTCCCATTGGGTTCTCGGACGCACTGACTCTCCTTGGCGTTACTGTAACCTGCCCGGGGACTGAGCAACCCTTCCTATGTGAATCACTCTGTGTTTTTCACAAAGCTCTACACGTCCTTCCAACACAATGAATAACATGTTTGTTGACCTCCTGTTTGCCTGTTCCGCATTGATTTGGAGCCAGTATGTTGTACTGAATTCCCACCGTCAAGAAGCTGCCTGCTGTATGCAGAAGTCAAGTGTGGTCCAAAATGCAGCTTGTTGATAGATTTGTTGGGAGTTAGAGGTAGAATTCCTAGGCTCTATTTTTATTTCTCTTCCTTCCTTTTTTTCATGTGTGGTATTTGACAAACTTCACATTTTTAAAATATATGTTGATACATTTTTAAAATGAGGACATTATTGAGAGGCCAAATAACTGACTTTCCTGCTTAACACTGGGCACTTTCCTTTAATTTTTTTTAACCTGAGTGAAATAGAGGAAGTTTGTATGTTTTAAGTACATTAAAAAGCTAAACAGGTATTTGCAAAAGCATCTGTGCTCTGTTGGATGAAAGATGCTGGAGAAAAAAAAGATATTATTATGCTTCATACTTATTAATCACAAGGGGGTTGTCTTGAGAGAGCAAGGAAGCTCCATTAATTCTTTGGGCAAGGACTAAGGGATCCGGGGTATATTCCTAGCTCTGCCCCAGCATTCTCGTATGACCTTGTCTAAATCACTCAGGGCTTCACTTCTCCATTCATGAAATGGGCATGGTAATTACTATGCTTGCGGTGCGTGCTGTAGTGTGTGCATTTAGTTAGATCACAAATGCTATGGACAAGGAATAATCTCTTAATTGGTGGTGTATGCAGATCCCAAAACAATGTGAGACTGATCTTTTTTCACATCTCTGGGCACCGCCATAGCAAATATATAATAAACATAATGACAGTAAACAATAGTAATAGTCTTTAGGTAGGGAACACTAATGCTAAAAAAAATTCATGTCCTGATTTAACTTCTACAAGACCTCCTGAATGCTTGTTTAATATTAAATTATTCAGATGCACATTCTTCCTCTTGCCTTTTTTATACGGCAGTGCTTTTTCTACTCATTAATATCATTAAATATCTATGTTATGTGTAATGACTACTTTCCATTTACATTTGGATTTCATCACCATACAGACAGCAAGAGTGTTCCATAGTGTCTATAGCTATGACACCATTCAGTAAATGGAGAGCAATGAATTCTATGCTTAAATATAATGTAAATGTTTATTTCTCATTTTGAACCCAAATCTGTGTACCATTTTGTTGCAAGGCTATCAAAAACCTGCCGCATTCCATCTAAGGTGGTAAGGAAATTAATTTGCCTATGCATAGTCTTGAAATAATCATTGTTTTCCATTATAATATTAAAAAGAAGTAGTTTACTTTTAATTGTGTGTATGAAACTTTCCTTTTTAGGTCTTCAAACAAATATGTCACTGAAGATTTTGGTATGGGTACAGCTGAATTGAAAGTTAAGTTATCCTTACACAAAGGAAATTACCTTCCTCTCTGGCTCTGCATATGAGCTTATGTATCCCTGGTAGCCTTGAGGCAATAAGCCTGGAAATCTTCCAGCTTCATAGTATGCTGAACTGAAGACTGCAACAGACTTGTAAGCAAATTCAAGCAGGCACATCTTGAGAGTGTCTAGGATCACTGACAGGAACACTGTTCTATTTCCCTTATGTTTTAAAAGACTGATCTTTTGTAGAGATTATTCCCTTATTCCTTTTGCCTCAGACTGTGAAAGGAATATAGTAATTCTGTAGAGGTGGTGTTAGTTACATGTGACAGGGAAATCTGGGTTGCAATCTGATTTTTTTCAAGTTCTCGATGATCTGTCTGCAGTTCATTGACCCAAAGCAAATTAGAAATTAAGCTGATATCCACCACTTCTCTCTCTACTGGCCAAGGCAAAACCTTTTCTTATTTGTTTGTTTGAGCTTTTGAAAGCCTCGGTTCAGTTCTTTGTGAAAAAAACTGAAATGAAACTACTAAAGCTGCTGTCTTCCAGAAGGTAGTCTACATTCAGAGGCCGTTAATTACGTGCGTGGACAAATCAGTGTATCCTCATGCCTGTACAAACAGAGCTTTTGGGGCCGGGCTGGGCCCTACTGACAGAGCACAGAAACTTTCACTTTCAGAATAAGGAATCCAGGTTCCTTGCCATAAAATCAGAGGGAGTTAAGAGGAACGATTGTTTCCCGCAGAAGCCCTTTGGGAAAGCAAGAGGTTTAATGGTGGGGGCTGCCTTGGGAACGTGCGTTCTGAAGTACAGTCATTATTTTCCCAGCACAAAGCAATAAACAAATGATAAAAAAGGCAAGTGTTAGCCGCTGGGGAGGCATGGCTTCTGTCGGCCTCCCTGGGCCCAGCAGCCCCGCTGTAGCTGAGCAAAGCCTCGGGCAACAGCCTGCTCCTTTTGATGTCAAAGCAAACAAGCCAGTGTTTGTGTAGCTCTCCATCCCAGAACTTATTTTGATGCTAATTTAAAATGTATTCACATGCTGTTAGGTTTGGTAAAGGCGTGAAAGAAATACGGTTTTAAGAAGGCTTAATAGCAGGATAACAGAGGGAGATGCCAGGGGATGCCAGGTCAGCTGTGGGTGCTCTGATTTTCCTCTAAAGCTCAACAGCGTATCAAACTGGGTATTTTACTGGGATGTTACAGTTTGGTGGACATTTAATGTCATTGTGTTCAGTGTCAGGGAGAGGGGGAAGGAGTTAACACCCCAAAAACCACTGCTGTGTTTGGCTCCATTTGCTCTTACAGAGAGATTCAGCAGAGCCCCGTGACTGAACTCGTCCTTCTGCTTTTTGGAGGGAACAGCCAGACTGTCATGTGTTATTTAAAAGATAGAAATTTTAATGTCGTCAGTTTTCCTCCAGAGCAGTTAATACATCTAACGTTTGCAAGTGATAGATTCTGCTATATGCAAAAGAGCATTTGTATCATTTGTATCTGGCTTTCAAAAAGAAAAAAAAAGAAAGAAAAGAAGTAAAGAAAAAAAGAGCAGTGCCAGATTAGTTGGAAAGGTCCGAACCAGTCACATTGCCTCCCAGATGGGTCATTCATTTTGTTTCCTGCTGCTGTGTAGCATCTGAACTTAAAGCCTTCAAAAACGTTGTTGAAGTGAGAGAGACAGAGGCAAGCTGGCAAAACCTGAACAAAACTCCTGGCCGTTTATGCCTTTATAGTAAGGCCGCTTTCTCTTGTCACGATAGTTTATAGTCCCTCATTAACTTCTCCTGTTTTATAGTCACCTGTATGAATGTTTCTGAAGGTACTAGGTGGATTAAAAAATAAAAATCCCTAAACATGGAACAGACGCTTAAGTACCTGTGGGTGAATGCACAGGACTGCAGGCCCAGCCTCCCGTGTCCCCTGATGATGTCCACCCGCTCGCAGAGGGGAGGGGATGGCAGTGCCTGCGTCTCCCCACATCCCAGGTGGTTTGAGGGTGAGGCACCTGGCTCCAGTTAAGCAAAACCAAGGCATGTGAGCCTTCCCTTTTTAGGTTGTCAGCATCTGGGTGAGTTTAAACTGGCATTTCCATCAGTGCCTTTTTTTGCTGTTGGGAATGACAAAAGGAAAAACAAATCAGATAGGCAGTTTTAAAGACATTTCCAGTGATAAAAGCATAATCGTAAAAGATTCTCTTAAGAGCTACCAGCTCAGTTATTAAGACACAAAAATGCAGAGACACACCTGAATATTTGGCTGCTTCTCTATAGCGAATCCTTAACTGAACCTCAGTATTTTCAGACTTTCCCATCACTGTCTTCTAGATGTTCTCAGCTCTGTTTGTGAATTGAATCAACTGCCCAGGATGAGGCTCTGGTCATCTGGAAAATGGTTATAGTTGTTCTTGTGTTTGTTTGTTTGTTTGTTTGTTAATCTACCCAAATATGAAAAAAATAAAATCATTCTGGATGAGAAGAGGAGGGCAGATGTGTAGTAACTGAAACCTTTTCCTTCTTGCCGGGATCTGATGTGGGATTTGGTGACTGATGGTGCATGGGGTGGAAGCAGCGGAGGAATGTCCCTGTGCAACATCCCCCTCCTAGAGGCTGTGGGAGCCTCTGCAGTCCAGCTGGGATCTGCCTCCCTGACCTGAACTTGTCCTTGCCCTCTTGATTGGCTCATTCCTGCAGTGCCTAAAAGCTGGCGCCGAATTCCTTACGTCTGGCCTCAAAACCAGGCATGGACTTCACTGAAGAGCGAGGCTTGTTTTTTCTCCAGGAAAGGCCTTTCTCAGCTGATAAACATCATGGGTTTACGACTCAATATGTAAGAAAATACAGGTTTTGTAGAATTCTGGTGTTTTCCATGACTGCACAAGTTTATGAAATCCTAAAATTCAGGTGGGTGGTTGGTGGTAGGGAAGGGGCTCCTGTCGTGACGGTACTGAAGTCTGATAGTTTCTGCATCTTGTTACTGAAGGTACAACACAGTATAATCCAGGGAAGCTTTCAAACTTCTGAAAAAGCTCCTGCTAACTGGGGAACATAACTTGTCCTCAGCCAAGTCTGTCTAGTCCTGCAGTTTCACAAGACACCACAAAGATAAATTTGAACAAATGCCTGGGAAAAATGACAAAACTAGGACACAATACAGAGATGTATTGTGCAAATGTCATTTTGCAGCTCATCCCACTCCAATGAGGTTTTTCTGTTATCTGCCAACTTGTGAGAGGAAGTGGCAGCACATTAAGTCCTTGGCCACCGTTCTGGTTTTCTGAAATGTTGTCTATCGCTCTTCCTTCAGAGCGTTTTTTGTGCTCTGGAAAGGAGCTTAGGGGAAGGATTCTGGACAATTCACTTTGACCTTTTTAAACTGTAAATGTGGAGTGAATTTTTTTATCTGGTTAGTCTATTTTTTTTTCCTTTTCTTTTCCTTCATGGCTTAAAGTGTTAATTCTGCCCATTGAAATGTAATTTTATTGAGCAATATGAGCTGGAGGCGGAATCTTCACTGCCATCAGAACCCAAATGGTAAATAGGCTCTTTCTCTAATTTGTGGGATGTGCTATAACTCAGTTTGAATGTTGAAAGGAAATGGGCCTCCAGGGGAGTCTGGAGCTCTGTTCATTCAACTTCTAATTAAAGTTTTCCCCTCTCAAGTTTCACTTTATTTTCCGGGGCTTTTGCTCCATGATGATTATTAACATGTGTCCCATGGCCAGGAAATCATTATACCCTTCCCCAACCCAGTCTTTCGTAGATACCTCCTGCTGCAGACCAAGCCGCCTGAAACTTCACCTCCGAAATGATCTGATGGCTGGGGCAGGTAGAAACTAGCTGGCACCCTAAGGCTACCCAGCCGCTTTCACGCAGCAAGCTGTTGATTTTTTCCAGTACCGTTTGATCAGATGTTGCTGTCCGGAGAGGATCCAGTCCAGGATTTCTTCCAGCCTATTCTTCACGTTTCAAGAGCCCAGGCCAACTCTGGCTTCCTATTCCAACTCCAGCAGGCTTATCTTTTTTGGGGCAGGAATTGTTAGTACAGTTTATCTTGCTTGCTGCAAGTCCTCCCTCAGCTGAGACATGCACTCTGGTGCCGCGTTCTTTTTTTTCCTTTCTCTCTCTTTTTTATGTTTTCTTCTTGTTGTTTTTCTTTTTAAATGTGTTAAGTGAAGAGTTCCTCTTCCCCCCTCTCCCTTTCCACTCCAAAGAATCAACCTCCAGTTAATTAAACGCTGGAACTGTTGCTACTTTGCCAGAGGGGAGAGTGAACCCGTGCCTGCATGTGTGTATGTGTAAAATAGATACAAAAATGTCAATGAACAGCAGGAAAAGTTCTGGGAGACCGTCTTACTACTATCGACTGCTCCGGAGGTCACGACTTCAGAGACAGCGAAGCAGATCCCGGAGCCGGAACAGGCCGCTTAGTAGGGGTAATTGCAACAACAGTTCTCTTTAATTGACAGTGCAAAGACATAGGTGCTGTTGCTTACAGGTAGCTTCGTTACTGTAGATAAGAATGACCAATGCGACTATTTGTAAGTGTACCTGCTCCCTGTGAAGCCTCTGTCGAGCTTTACGGAAGGTCAGTTGCCTGTTTAGTGCTGCAGTCCTGTTTGGGGAGGGAGAACTGTTTAATTTAAAGGCTTAGCTGGGGGAGTCAGGCTTGGGTGCTGTTCCTTACAGTGGCTTTAACACCTTGTGTAACTGTAACTAATCCAGTCTCTTCAGATATCCACGGTTCAGTTTTTTCAATTTAAAATTGAGGTAACTCCTTGTTTAGCTAGCTGAGATGTTTGGAGGCCTAATTGATGATTATAGAGATCGGAAAATCTGTGATTAAGAGATGATATCTATATGTAAAGTTGTATTGCTAGAACTTCTTGTTCTTCATGAGCTGAGTTTGACCAGGGGTTTTGAAATTACAAAGCTGAGTACAGTTTAGGGGTAGGATTTTCAAAAGAGCCTAAAGATTGTGCTCCCGAGGCATTGTGGAAACCTATGGGACTTGTATTCCCAAATCACTTTGTGCTTTTAAAAATCGTGCTCTAAAAGGGCCTATTTGTCCTCATCAGCAGGAGTTAGGTCCACAGAGTAATGTTTCTTTAGGGCATACTCACTCATGCAGCCCATTTATTCTACTTCAGGCAGCTAGTGACCCAGTTGCATTTTTAAAATAAGCTATTCTGGCTTTCTCTTCTAGTGTGAAATAAATGTTTATTGATGCTTATGCCTATCGTTAAAGCAGTCAAAGAAGCAGGAGCCTTTGAGTCATTTTGCTGTTGAACTGCCTTTCCAGAAAGGAGGGGAGAGGGTTGTGTTTGGCCTCTAGTGTGACAATCCATTCATATTTATAATGTCTTGAGCTTAATCAAAGCCATTAATTAAAAAGACTTTTTTTTGTTATTGTGTGAATCAAAAGCCGTAATAAAAACCACAACTGCAGCACTGCATCAGGTGTTTGTGCAAATCTGGGCTTGTACTTGTCTCACTGGAGTGAATTCTGATTTACGGAGCAGATTGTAAAATAGACTCTAGCACTACAAGATGTAGCTTAGTGCAATGTCCTCTTTCTTCTTTTCCTGGCATACAGTACTTTTTTTCAGGATTTTGAATCATCACTGAGAAAACAATAGGAAGCTAAATCAGTCCCTGAGCTTCATCTTTTCCTTTAAGCAAACTATGTTTTTCTTTCCATGGGTTTTTTTTGTTGTTTTGCCTGTCAGGGAGCAGTGTTTGTAAACTCAGAAGCATGTAACAGTTCCTTTTCCCCCTTTACTGTATACTGTTCAAAACCAAAATATTTTACTGTCATTTCAGTTACTGTGACAAATGAAATGTGTTAGTTTCATTTAGGTAACCCAGCATGAACTCATCAGCCTTATTTGTCATGAACACAAGGAATATGCAGGCAGATTTGCTGGAAATGGAAATCAACCCTAATGTTTGTAAGAAAATGGATTCGAACTACTGAAATCGTCTTGCTGTTGATCTCTCCCTGCATATTTTGTGTTTGTCACTTTGTCTCTAGGATTCCTGCCTGCTAGGAGGATCATAATACTCAACACTAGTTGAACTCTTCTTATCTGCAGATCTTAAAGGGTTTTGCAAATCTGGCTAAGCATTTTCTCTTTATTTTCTACATGTCTTTGTAAGAGATACAGACAGCAAGCTGTGCAGTGTGGTGTCATACAGCAAGGTCATGCAGTAGATCAATGGCAGAACTTGGAGAATCTGGAGTTGCTGCCTGCTGCTCCAGCGCCCGGGCTGCCAGTCTGGACAGAGTGAAGGGAAGTGCTAGAACACAGCAAAAGAAATACTTTCCTTGACAATTTTGATCCCACTGGAAGGTTAATGAACAGAAGACTGTAGGGGTGGGGGAGCTGTGCAGAATGCAGAAATCAGAATGAAGCTATAGATTTTTCTTGTTTTGATGTAATACTGATTTCCAAAACCTACACGTCTGGACAAAGGAAAGAGCTGAGAGTCCCCTTCTCAAATGCTGATCTGCAGTGCAGCTTTCTATCTCTAGCTAAGACACTCAAAGCTTTATCAGCTGTCCTTAGTGGGAGGTTACCATAAATTCTTGAGTATTTGAGTTATTTCACAGGAATTGGCAATGGTGTGTTTTGCCACATGTGTGTTTCCTGGACATCCTCTTAGCAACTTTTTGCTCTCTGCAGTCTCCAGAGCCTTTTCCAAGATCCCCACAGAGCCCAGGTAAGCCTGTGGCCCTAGCTGGAGGAGCAGTGATACCTGGAAGTTGATCTTTTCCAAGGTGTGTCACTTCAGCAGATTATCAGCATGCTTTTGGACAAGGAACTTGCTGAGGATCAGGCAGTTGTTACACATTTACCAGGGAGGAAGGAGATCTCTGCTGGTACACAATCCCCTCTCCCCATCTGGAATCACTCACTGTTCGTACTGCATCAATCCTGCATGATAAATCCCTGATGCTCGAGCTGACACTGGAGCACCCATGAGGTCCAGGTGCTGCCATCTGCTGCCAGCATGGCTCCTGTTCCAAAAGCTGTAACACGCCTGTTTGCTGAGCGTCAAAGGACCTCTTTCAGCCCACTCTAGCTTATATCAGTCAGTCTCTTTGAATAAAGAAGAGGTTGTGTTTAAAAGCATATATTTATATACCACCACTTCCCACCCCCAGCCCCTGAGGGGGCAATGCCACCCATCCACGCATCCTTCTGATGAGCGTTGCTGCATGAATGCTGCCTGCCCGCCTTTTGTAGGAGTGCAGCCTGCCCGAGGACGAAGGGTGAAAGTCAGGCTGGGGTTATAGCTTGCACAGCCGCATCGCAGTCATAGGCGGTGGCTGTTATAGCTGAGGGGTTTATCGCTGCCCCAGCCGCATCGCAGTCATAGGCGGTGGCTGTTATAGCTGAGACCTAGTTTGGGAAATTGGTCTTGCTTCCTGAGGTGCAAAGAAAGAGCTAACCACTCCCTCAGGAAAGCTCGGCTGTAGCGCGTTTTAGATTGGCAAAGTGAACAGAATTTGCATTTTCTATGCAAGTATCTAGGCAAAGTACGGGATTGCTTTCAGTTGGGACTCCAGATGGAGACAATCTGATGTAGCATGCAGAAAAATGTATAGGACTTTCAGCTGTTTGCAATGACAGCCAGCTTATTTGATGGTTTGTGTGATGGTGTCCTCTATTCCAGAGTTCTCCAGTTAGCCCCAGTGCTTTAACACATTCATCACATGTTTCAGTGTTTTGCAAGTCTGTCCCTTTGAGAGGTCCAGGGCTAGAATAGTTGAAGAACAGTAAAACTGATGGGGAGGGCAAATCGGACCAGCACAGGAAGGCATGCTATCAGGAGGCTCACGTGATCATGCCTCCAGCCTGTTTAAATTATTGCTATTTGATAGTGGATAAACAAGACAGGTTTCATGCCGCCGTTAATCTTTGTTAGAATGATGATAATGTCTGAAATTTCCTGGCTGTGCTTTCTATAGAGATTCAGGACACGCTGCAGGTATACATTAGGTAGTTAAAAAAACTAACCGCAGAAACCCAATGTCTTCCTTGGGCCATCTGTTCAGCTCAGAGATGTGTGTAACTATATAAGGAATCATGGCAGTAATTACGATTACCACCAGGTGATCCATCTAATGTAGTGGAAGGTACTTGGGAGGCAGAGAGGGCAGAAGGAAAATTATCGATAAAAGCAACACCTGCTTCTGCCTGCAGTAGTTTGGTCTCTGGCTTTCTTCGTGGTATCTCTGCTTCTACTTAATTATGGGTATAATGAAGGAACAGGGTCAGTGGCAAGTGTTCTGAAAGTTCAGTTTGCTTGTAGAAACTGCTCACGGGTGCTCCATTCACGGTTCCATATCTGAGGCAAATGCAGCTTTGGCTTGAGGTCTTTCTTCTGTAAAACTCTGCAGGCAATCAGTTGTCATCAAAGCTCTAAGAATTTGAGAACATTTTGAGTTCCTGATCGTGAAGGTTTAGTGTTCCTGATACTTCTGCCTCTGTCAGCTCCTTGGACATAAATGTCTTACTCTAAGTCCTGTTTATCACAAATGCTTTTCAAGGTGTTCTAAAAAAAGGATTTTTATTAAATAGGCTTTTTTCTTCTTTTCCTTTGATGGCTGCTGTGAAGAGAAAACTGACTGATCTTCAGCAAAGCCCAGTATTTTAGTACACCAAACACTGAGACCTTGCAGGCTAAGGTCACACTGTTTTTTTTTTTTTTCTCAGAGCAGGCTATTCAGATACACATCTCTTGAAAATGGCTGGAATTTAGTCTTTCTCTCTGTTTGAAGAAATCAAAACCTTTTAAGTGATAAACGAGAGATCAGCTTATACCCAAATAGCCAATACGTTAGAGGTTAAAGCACTCGCTTGGGACAAGGGAAGCAGAGACTTGAAAAGTGTCCCAGCATGTAACAGAATGACATAACAACAAGGGAGGTTTTATTATATTTAAAACTAGCTGGACTTTTGCACACTTCTCTGATCTTCCCTAGCTGAAAATTTATTTTGCAGCATGTTAACAAAAAGTGATGTTCAACAAGGAATGCCACATGAGATTTCTCCCTTTCCACCTCTGCAGGACTTTGTCCTGTAGCCCAGGGCAGTGCCCTGGACACTACTGTATTAGACGATGTGGGGAGAAGGGATCTCTCTCGTTCTGATTAGAAATTTTGCCCTTACTGAAAATTCCCACTATATTCTGTAAGTAAATAATTCACATGAAATGTTTCAACAATACTTTATTCTTTTCATGACCCACAATTAACTTTTCTTTGGATTACACTTAGCTGCACGCCTTCCAGGTTGTCGACAGCATGTGTGTTTCAATGTATTTCTTTTGTCTACACTTACTTGAAATAAAGATTAGCTTCCATAGTTCTAGCTATGGCAAGGGCCTGGGTATTAGGTACCTGCATCATAACTGAACCTACCTTTCCTGATAGATCAGTATTGACCAGACCTAGCTATCTCAGAAGAACAGTGCCATAATCAACTAATGAATCAATAAGCAAATAAGCAATGTTGTGTGCTGTCCAAACAGGACACCACCCTACACTTACAATACCCTGGGTTTTTTGCATGCCAGTATGTGCCCCTGAGCCTTGATTTTTCTTACTGTAGTCTCTATTTTTAACAAATTGAATAGTCATTATCAGTAGAATACCACCATCAGAACCCCATTTGTGCACCTGCCTATAAAGGGCATATGTTACTATAACCTCCTCTTTCACACTTACTTCTGTTACTGGGTTGTTGTTCTGATCTTTTGGATTGCATCTAGATTGTTATATAATTCTCTACAACTACCTGAAAGGGGGTTGTGGTGAGGTGGGTGTTGGTCTCTTCTCTCAAGTAACCAGCGATAGGACAAGAGGAAACGGCCTCAAGTGGCGCCAGGGGAGGTTTAGATTGGATATTGGGAAAATTTCTTTACGGAAAGAGT
>NW_010546146.1:5000-5490 GCF_000687285.1 Phaethon lepturus | reverse complement strand
GTGGTCAAGCATTGGCACAGGCTGCCCAGGGAGGTGGTGGAGTCACCATCATGGGAGGTGTTCAAAAAATGTGTAGATGTGGCACTTCGGGACATGGTTTAGTGGGCATGGTGCTGTTGGGTTGATAGTTGGACTTGATGATCTTAGAGCTCTTTTCCAACCTTAATGATTCTATAATAAATTTGTTGAGAGAGACCATGTCTCTCTGACAGACATCTAGCAGCTTTTGACAGTCTGTATGACCAAAGAATATGTTTTTTTATTAAAAGAAACTGATTCTGCATCAGCATGTAGAGGTTGAAAATATACAGTATCACCCTTGCAAATGCAAGTATGCCTGTGTTGTATGTATTTGTATTGGCAGGCAGAAATCGGAGTAAAATGTTCCAGTTTTACTGTTGTTCTCTTGACTCATATCCTACAAAATTTGACGAGTGATTTTGCCTTTTCAGCACATCTTTCTGTACCAGTGGTTGATACTGAAGGAGGT